>NW_017306521.1:360210-412095 GCF_000935625.1 Nanorana parkeri | reverse complement strand
ATGTGTTGTTTTTGCAGTGGGGTGTGTGGGGGGGGGGGGTACACGTTGTTTATTATTTTTTTTTAATTTTTAACTGGGGTGCCTCAATATTTTGCATACTTTTAAAGGTTGCCACGACTGAAAAAAGGTTGAGAAAAGCTATTTAGGGTTGTAAGGTAGCTAAAAAGTAACTGTAAAAAATTACTTTAATTAAAATTTAAGTTGGTAGAAGTGCTGATTCATTGTAATTCCAGCTATATGTTGCTCTGTTGCTGAGCGGTTTCATTTCCAGAAGAGTTTTGAGCTGGCTAATGAATTGCCATCCTTTGCTACTCAATGTATTCAATGCAGCTGCTGCTGATCATTAAGTGCTAGTAATTGCAGCTACATAGACATGTATAATAGTCAGCTACAGGAGCAATACTGCAGGCAGCTACAAACCATTATGGAGATTTATAGGTGCTACAATTAATATCAAATTCCAGATAACACAAGTTTCATGATACGGCCAGATCCTTCGGCAGCTTTGTGAATAGACCCCTAAGTATAAGCACCTGCTCAGCAGGGAGGGGGATCCTAGTGAATCTGTGTATGATAACCATGTTTTAGATATTTGTAGATAGGCAGTTAAAGGCATGCAACATAAAAAAAAGAAATAGGTAGTCTATAAAAATATTTGCAATTTGCATTTAGATGCATTCTTTGTAGAAGAACACTAGCCTTTACAGACTATAGCAATTACTCTTAGCACAGTGAGCATCCCCTAGAGTTGTTAAATGCAAATCGATTCAACTACTGGAAACTGAGTTTAAACCTTCATACAGGTACTTCATACATTAGATTATTGCAGAGCTTTATCCAAATGGAGTTTATTTTTACATATGATGAGCACTTTTAGTGTGTTTATGTGGGTTTTATGTGTGCAAATTTTGGATGTTAATGTACAGAGACATGTCAAATAAAATTTGAAATATTGTTTGTTTTTGATCAGTTGAGGAAAGATTAGAACCCTGTCTTTCATTACTAGATATAGATCCACAGAGGAAAGTATCAAAACAACATATGTAAAGTTAAGAATTAATTTTTATAATTAAAAGTTGCATGCAATAAAATGTCAATGCATTTTGGGGTTTCAGAATGTCTCCCTTTATCAAGGCTTAATACTACACATGCAGAATTTTGTTAAAAACATGTAAAAACGTGTTTTGTTTCAGATCAATTAAACTTTTTTTTCGGATTTCAGTTCCAAAATTCATGTTTTGTTCAGAAGCACAACATCTTCTCTTCACATTTCTGGCTACAATCCACGGATGATATTGGGTACATAATTAGAAAATGATCTAGATAATCTATGCATTTTATATGATAATTTGGTTATTTAATACAGCGGGGGCTCACTTTAGGATATATTAATATTTATTGTGATCTATTGGTATCTTGCAGGGTTTAAGATTTTTTTATAGAGGTGTTGGTATGTTTTTATAATAATAAAATGTTTATGGATATTCATGTACCATCGTTTTATTCCCATTGTGGGCATCTCCAGAGGTTTTGTTTCTTGATTAATTTTTCATCTTAGTCTGTACTGGTCATCTTGGTCCGTACTAGTCATTTTAGTCCATACTCGTCATCATAGTCTATTCTGGTCATATTTATTCCGTACTGGTCATCTTAGTCCGAATTAGTCCGAATTAGTCCGTACTGGTCATTTTAGTCTGTACTGCTCATTTTCATTCTTACTGGACATCTTAGTCTGTACCGGTCATCTTAGTCTGTACTAGTCCTCTTAATCTGTACCGGTCATCTTAGTCCGTACCGGTCATCTTAGTCTGTACTGGTCATCTTAGTCTGTACTGGTCGTAGTAGTCGGTACTGGTCATCTTAGTCCAAATTAGTCCTATTAGTCCATACTGGTCATTTTAGTCCCTACTGGTCACCTTAGTCCGCACTGGTCATTAGAATTGGAAATATGGAAATTCTGGAAAAATAATTTAGATTTGTTCGAAATAGGATGCCTTAAAATTCAGACATTCTAATGCATGCGAATGTCCGAATTTGAAGAAATGTGTCCAAATTTCAATTCCGAATAAACCAAACTTACATGTCTATTTAATACATTCTATAAACAAGGAGTAATTTGGCCCAATAGGACCAGAATAATCCTGGGGCATTAGGATTAGCGCCTATTTTCTGCATTTAAAAAAGCAACCATGAAGGGGGGCCTGCTAAACCCTTTAAAATGTGTTACCTTATTTCTGGCCTTTTTATATTTTGACACTTTCCTTTACATACCTATATCTGGTCTGGGATACAATGCATTATACATCCCCCTGTCCTCCAGAGAGCTGTCTAGAAGGGATTTCTCTAACCAGATGCAATACACAACCAGGATACCTATGAGGACAAAGTGATACAGTACCCCACACTTCTGCTTGCTATCTGTTTTTGGTTTTTTTTTAAAGCGAGAGGAAGGTATGGGAAATCTTTTTAATGGGTACAGACACAGCAGCAAAAACATTTCTGTAGTAACTTGGGGAGAGACTGGAACATCTGTGAGATATTTATTGCTGTCTGTAACTTCCTGTCCAAGACCAATTTCTGCCTTTCATGTGATAGAAAACTTCGGTGAGGTTTTTATTGCTGCCGGTGACTCACTGAATAGAATTCCCCTGACTTTTTATTTCCTTCACTTCACTAAGTAAAAAGGGTTATTTTAATAAAGGCAAATAGACTGTTTACTTTGCAAGGGAATTTGCACTTTGCAGGGGAATTTTCCCTTAGCTCAGTGAATGTGGTGAAAATTCACTTTGCAAAGATGTTACAATCACTTGATGGAAAATTAAAATGAACAATATTTTTGCTTGCACACAATTGGATGATGGAAGTCACCTCTTTCACTAAACTAGTGGGTGAACATCCCATACAAATTGCAAATTTCCTTACAAAGTGAATAGTCTATTTGCCTTTAGTAAATAAACCCCATGGTGTCGAAGGGATAAAAGTGAAGGTAAAGCTCTCCAGTATAATAAATGCATTTTAAATCATATCTAAACCCAAAAACTAAAAAAGATTTGCTTCATTGTTGTCTTATAAATATACAATTGAAAGAGTTGTGTTATATTTGACTAATGCCTGTTGCCCTTGCCAGAAATGTTGTGATCTGATAACTACCTGTGCTCTCTGTCTGTGCTGATTACATTGTCCTCCAGTAGGTGAGGACTACGGAACCACACTCTTCTATGTACTGTAGAATAGGCAAGGGTTGGGGATCTAGAGTCCTATCTTCTTTCTGTTGGCCTGATACAGTACAGTAAAAGAAAAGTAATGCAGCCCCACATCTAAGGATTGGTAAGCTGCAATATATTACATTTTTGGGTGGTTTAGAGATAAGTGCTTTAAAGCAATGAATCAAGCAGTGTATTGTTCTTTTCACACCCAGAAAAGTGCCAGGTATTCCTGCCAGCCTGATGATACATCAGTCAGCAGAGAGCCTGGGGAACTCTTGGGATTAACACGTTTTGGACTTTTGAATATCATCACTTATTTAAATGATATAAATAATACATTGTGCAAGAGATATTCATGAGAAGAAGAATAAAGCAAAGAAAGACATTTTAATGAGGTTAGCTTTGAAAAGGCTAACATGTACTGTGATTTTAATAAAGGGGTAAACAGAACAGCATTTCTCATCATGCAATGTTTTCCTTCTTTCCATTTTGTCACATGCATGCAACCCATGAACTAAGTCATTTATAATGTAAACAGTTCACACTTACTCTAATACAGCCAGTTACATAAGAATATGCAAAGATACCCTTTTGTATCCAAACACACAAGACACAAATATGAGATGATGAAATGTAGAGTTTGCTTTGTTTACAGCAATTTTCCCAGCAGGAAGCAAGATTATATGCACACAGTCTGGTCTCCATGGAATGGGGAAGGCTCATATTTCTGCAAGAGGGTAGAATTCCAAGAATTTACAATGGAATTTCAGTTAATCTGTTCTAATATGAATAATACTAAAAACCAAATGATAGCAGACATCAGAAAAAAGACAGGAATCGTTCGGAACATATACTTTCATGGGTTTAGTAGAAATATGTAAGCTGTATAATAAGGGATTTTAATGCTAGAACACTTTCCAACAAAAATCATTAAAAAAGGGAGTTTACAGGCCGTCAGGGTTGTTTGGTAAGACAGTCCCTGCAATGATGTGTATTTGAGGGGTTGCAATGTGTCACTGCACTTTGCATAGGCATTTATATAGTATATATACAGTATATGTATGCATATGTTCCACCACCAGTGCCAAAAGTCTTTGCCTGGAGCATGGAAAAATCCTCCAACACCTCATCAGTCAGTCACCTCACTGATCATCTAATGAGAAAGCAGAAACTAGAGAGCACCTTCCCTAGTGCAGTATTTCTTAATAACACGAGTAAGAAGTAAAACCATACTCACAATTGTGTATATACAAGGGACCTTCTACTAGAAGGACAAACGACTGCAGCTATACTCCAGATCTACGGGCTGAATAGCATATAATACAGCTCCAGCTGGCAGAACACCAATCCCTCAGTATACACAGTCCTAGGCTAACGCGTTTCTGGGGCTACGCCCCTTTCTTCAGAGGTAAAGCTGCAGTCTGTTGTCCATCTTGTACAAGGTCCCTTGCACATACAGAATTGTGAGTATGGTTTTACTTCTTATTCGTGTTAATAAAGAAATACTGAATTAGGGAAGGCGCTCTCTGGTTTCTGTTTTCTCATATATATAGACACACCTGATGAAGTCTGAGAGACATAACGCCTAGGGTGGAGCCAAGGGTCATACCCGGAAGTGGAATAACTCTTCTTAGGTGAGGACAGTGCTTGCATATGAAGATTATGGTCAGATACGAGATATTTGATCTTGCGGGAGTGGGAGCATTTATCATAAAACAGCTAAAAGGTTTTATTACTAATATTTTTTGTGAGTAGTTTTATTTATAGGTTTTAATAAAGTTTAGCAAACGGGTTACACCAGGGGCGCCCACTATTTTTCGTCTGGAGATCTACTTTTCAAATGATGAGCTCATTGAGATCTACCAACGAATGGGGGGGGGGGGGGGGGTTCGGAGCCGCTGTGACAGAACAGACGAGCAGTGAGGGGAGAGAGAAAACTCTTTTTTTCCATGCTCCTTCACCGCTCTTCATTAGTCCTGTGACAGCGGCTCCGTCCTCCGCCCTCCCCCGCCACCGGTTCCTTCACTTCTTCTCGGATCCCCGCTGGGGAGAGCAGCGGGGATCCAGAGAAGCGGCGGTAGGAGAGGACATGGCGATCTACCAGTGATCGCTACGCGATCGACTGGTAGATCGCGATCGACCTTGTGGGCACCCCTGGGTTACACTAATGCTATGTCTTCTTTTACACAAGAGTTTTATGTAAAATGGAAGCCAAGAGGATCTGGAGTTATCTGCTGCCCCTGCAGGAAAGGAGATGTAATATTGACCATACCAAAGTAGTGGTGGTCACACACTTAAGGTGAGCAGGATTACAGAAGGAGGAGGTCACATTTTCAGCACATGATTTTAACTTAATTCACACTTATGGTGATATTGCTTCGTAGAATCGTTATTCGTTTTTACATCAGTGTTGACTCTTAATTGAAGGCTGTTTCTTTTCGCTAAACTATGGAGTAAGCACATTTCCAATAGCGTATCTTATGCCTTTAAATTGCTTCAATTCGGCTGAAACTGTTGCATGCAATCTGATTTTATGCTGAATTGGGGCACATCAGCGTAAAGTTGAAATAAGGCTTCAGGAATGGGAGGTGTGAATGGGAAAAGGGAGCTCAGGGTGGATATTGGTTGCCACTGTCATTAGGAACATCAGGAACAACTCCAACAACAAAGCCTCAAATACTACTGAAGTCCAGGGGAGTTCTTTATCTTTATATTTGCCCACAATTTACATAGCTAATTTTATTCACATCAGTCCCTGCACTCAATAATTGCAGTCTAAGGTCCTTATCTTGGATTCGTACATACTAGAGCCAATTAACCTACCAGCATGTCTTTTGAAGCATGGGAAGAAACCAGACTACTCAGAGGAAACCCATGCAAGCACAGGGAGAACATACAAACGGCATGTCTATGGTGTCCTGGTTGGGATTCAAATAGAGGACACCAGTGCTGCAAGACAGAAGAGCTAATCACTAAGCCATTGTGCTGCCTATGATTTTTGTTTTATAATGAGATGTCAAATAGACCAGAATAGGGTGATGATCTAGAATTTAGACAGCTTCCATAGCACTTGACTGTAAATTTATCATTGACAAACATACCATGCCAATTATATTGGTACATATATTAGTACAGTACATATACAATTGGTACACACAGGCCCAAATATTTTACATCGGCAGACATTTTGGAAAGTAGTCTGGTCTGGAAGCTGGTCAATCAGGAAGCCGAGTGGCAAGCCATTACACGGCGCCCTGTAATGACTCGCTGCCCGGGTTCCGGATTGGTTGGAAAGCTGGCCAATCAGGAACTCAGGCGACAAGTCATTACCCACCCCCTGGCTTTTTGATTGGCCAGAAAGCCGGTTCCATGCTTCCTCGTAACCTGGTGACATGCGAGCTTGGAGATGGCTTCCCGGATAATCAGGAAGCTGGGCAGCGAGCCATTACACGCTGCCCGGCTTCCATAATGGGTCTTCCGGTATCAGTATTTAGTATTGGCGAGTACTGAAATAACAATATTGGTACTCGTACTCGATACCCAAAAAACTACTTGGCAACATTATTTGAGGCATGCATGGCTTTTCTACTCCCCAGTTTTAAATAAAGTCTATTGTCAAGTATGTTGGTTATTTTTACAACTTATTCTTCCTTAAAAGGCATGAAAATCCAGTTTTCCTTAGGCCTTGTTCACACCAAATGCAGACCAGATCCGGTCAGGTTTCTGCACACGCACGATGCGTTTTTGATGTGTTTTTGATGCATTTTTGATGCGTTTTTTTTTTTCAGGAAGCTAACAAGGTTATGAGGTCATTTCCTTTTACCCTCTGACCTTTCATTAGCTGTTCCGATTATTTCCTGCTTCCTCTGACCTTGTTTCACATGTAAAATTGTTGCAACATGGATCCATGGGATGCAGGCATGCTCCTGGTGATGGTTATTATACTGCTACGCCAAAGTGCTGTAAGGAGACGTCGCTTTTGGGTGCATCCACTGATGAGAGAAAGAGATCCAAAAGGCCAGTTTGGGACTCTTTATGCAGACCTTCGTGCACACCCAGACAAGTTTTCTTCATACACCTGCATGTCGATATCTAGGTAGGAATGTTTGCATGTGATGTGTCCCATGTGATGGAATCTATCTCACACTCTCTCTCTCTCTATCACTCTCTCTTTAACTCTCTCTCTATTTCTCTAGCAATCTCTCTCTCTCTATCACTCTCTCTCTATTTCCCTTGCAATCTCTCTCTCTATCACTCTCTCTCTTTCTCTATAACTCTCTCTCTATTTCTCTAGCAATCTCTCTCTCTCTCTCTATCACTCTTTCTCTTTCTCTATAACTCTCTCTCTCTGTTTCTCTAGCAATCTCTCTCTCTCTATCACTCTCTCTCTCTATTTCCCTTGCAATCTCTCTCTCTCTATCACTCTCTCTCTTTCTCTATAACTCTCTCTCTATTTCCACAGCAATCTCTCTCTCTCTCTATCACTCTCTCTCTTTCTCTATAACTCTCTCTCTATTTCTCTAGCAATCTCTCTCTCTCTATCACTCTCTCTCTCTCTCTTTCTCTATAACTATCTCTCTATTTCTCCATCAATCTCTCTCTCTATCACTCTCTCTATTTCTCTAGCAATCTATTTGGTCTGGATCTGCTCCGCGCTTGGTGTGAACAAGCCCTTATACTGTACACAATTTCATAATCCTGGATCATTGGTGACCCTGAAAATTATTAATGATTAGGAAGCAAAAGCTGCCGAGAGAGGTAAACTTTTGGAGGCAGAATGTCTTTGGCATTGGCCAAAGACATGTGTAACTTTCTTTTCCGTGAAAATAAAGGGGATTGATGCAGAAAATTAAGGAAATTTCATTTCTTTTGTATCACTTCTCTCTAAGTATGACTGTGTTCATGAAAACCTTCTGGCTTTGCCAAGTGGTAAAGGCTTAGTAAATTATCTCAGTGCAGCTATTCAGAATGAGGTTATTGGATAATTGTCTGATCGAGTGAAAGATGAGATTATTACTGATGTTAACAAGGCTCCTTTTTTTCTCTGAAATAATCGATACCACTCAAGATATAGCAAAGATTGACCAACTAAGTCAAGTTGTGTGCTATGTTTCTATTATTTATGGTAAAAACGGAAACCCCAAAGCTCTTCAGATTAATGAGTCTTTTCTTGGCTTTCTTGATGAATAAAATCAGCCTGCTGATGCTTTACAAGACAAAATAAAAAAACAGCATCCAAAAGCACAAACTGGATATTTCAAAACTTTGAGGATAGGGTTATAATAAGACCATAAATAGTTGTGTACTCAAATGTACAAACAAGGATCGAGGCAATGTAAAGAAAATATGTGTACATTCATCATGCTTCCCAAACTTTAAACCTTGTCCTTATTGATGCACTTCTGGCTGTCCCAGAAGTAGAATATTATTTTGGTTTCTACGATTACTTCAATAGAAGCATTAAGTGCTGACAAACACTCTCATCGGCTCCATCAAGCATGAAAAATGTTATGTCCTACAAGATGGTCTCCAGATATGACTGTCCTAGCAATCCTCTATAGGTTCTCACATATGTTAAAGAGTCTTAGTTAAATAATTTTGCTCAGTAACAAAAAAAGATAAAGTATAACAGGCAAAGTACTGTACTTGAAAAAAAAAATAGAAGGGTTAAATTTTGCTTTCCTTACCATTTTTCAGAATAAAATCTTTGAATATATCAACCATGTCTCTAAAAGTTAGCAGACTCCCAAGGAAGATGTTACTTCTACAGAGAAACTGCTTAAAGGTACAGATGAAGGCAAAGGAAAGCCGGCTGCACACCAGCAAATTCTGCAGAAAATAAAGCTTTATTGAAACTTGTTTGTGGTACAAAAAGTCCTGGCCATGGTCCGCCCCTACTGACGCGTTTTACCTAATATCGGGCTTAGTCATAGGTACACTTACAAATCTGAAAGATTACAGTGATCATTTTTATTATTTTAAGAAACTGTCTGTTGAAATGGATAATTGTTAGGATGTTAGCAATCAATTTGACAACAAAAGAATACCAAAACAATATGTAAAATGTATGATACAATCTGTAGGGACCAGAGGTTAATTTCACCTGAAAAACATTTTAAAGTAAATGCATTCTATGTAACTCTTGATATTGCAATACTGCAGTTAAAAGAATCGTTTTAAAGTGCCCCGTGAAACTGTCAACAATTTTGCTGCCATACAGCCATTATTTATTCTGAATGCTTCTTATGAAGACCTGTATTCTACTTGCACCAGACTATTGACGTGGAAAATTTTCTTGGGCTTTGTACACAAATCCACACCGCGCCAAAATGTGCACTTTCAGCATAAAAATGCGCACAAAGCACAAAACAATTCCTTCGTGCTTAAAAGCACGTTTGTATCACAATGACAATGACTCTCGTTATGCGGACTCCGCTTCACTAATGTGTGTAGACATTTGAAGGCAAGAAGCTCAGCGCATTGCACTTAATGCTCACAAACCGACAAAGACGCCCACACACACTGTGAACACGTCTCCAAGCCCATGAGAAGGTTTTCATAATGACCGTTTCACCGCTGGTCCCATTCAACCCTAGTACGCTCTGCTAGAGTGCTCCTCGGTTAAATCCGACACAGAGAGACAGATGACAATCTATAGAACACACCAGTGGCTTAACAACCGGGGGACGAAGGGTGCGCTTGCCCCGGTCGCAGGGCTGAGGGGGAGTGCCGTCACTGACCCCCGTTTAAACAAAGCCCCAGGCCGCAGATGCAGTGGCTCCCTCCCTCTGCGCCTTTCTGCCACAAGCACCCGGCTCTGTCATCGGGCGGTCACTCGCTCCTCCGAGGCCCCTGCGGGCGGCCCTTTACAGTGCCTGATTGGGGAGCCGCGTCTGCCTGATCCATTGTCATTGGGGGGTGAGGAGACCAGGGAGGCATGTACTGTCATTGGGGGGTGAGGAGACCAGGGAGGGATGTACTGTCACTGAGGGGTAAGCTGGCCAGGGATTTGCTTGGACTTGTAGTTCCTTAGCTGATATATGTGGGGGTGGGGGGGAAAGTTCCAGTGGATGGTTATATAATATGGGGGGGCGAAAAAAAATGTTCTGCCCCGGGCGCCCATAACTCTGGTTACGCCACTGGAACACACACACATCCTAATATAAAATGTCCACATGAGTCCATATAATAAAATTTCCCCAACAGTATACAATCAGTATGAATCTGATTTATCTTCTACTTTCCCTGGTCAACTCCATTCAATTAGCTCTCGCTTAAAAACTAAAACTGAAAGCAAGACATCGGCTAAAGAAATAACAAAACTTTTCCTTCTGATAAATCCAGCACTGTCTTCCTCATTTCCAGATACATGCACCACACATTTGCTACTCATGACAATTACTGCTATGATTGTCACAGTTGAGTGTTCATATTTCAAAACTCATACTTAGAAAAAAACTACCTTAGGGGTAGGATGACACAAGTAGTCTCGCTGTGATGGTGCTCTAAATATATCTGACACAATGATAGATTTGCTAAGGAAAAAGCTAATTGAAAACCTATTAAATATGTTATTTGTGTATCCAAATAGAGCTACATGACTTCTATCAGTTGCTGCCTGGAGGAAGCTGATTCTATTGATATAATAAGTTTAAAGCCTGGCAGGTGGGAAGGAAGTGGCAGAACCTAGTGTTGTTTATAGCTTGAATGCAACATTACTCGAGTCCATTGTTCTTTCCCTTTGATTAATTAACTACTTGCTTGTATTGCGTCAACTAATATGTGATTTTTGACTTGGGTTTATTTGTGCGTTTGCTGTGTGACTCTACGGTATATATTTTTTTTTTTCCTGTGAGCCCTGTCAAAGCGTATGGGGGTAGTGACCGGTCTTCCCAGTATAGTGTTAAATATACCTTGCAGGGAGGCCCCGAGATCCGCATCGGCCGTTGCTCGAATCCGCAGATTATTCCGCCGATTGCGGTTCTCTTGGTCCTCCACTTTGTAGAGTAGATTTCGGTGCCCCACAGCCATCCGCCTGTGAGCTTCACGTAGGTCCTGAATGGCCCTTTCATGGGCATCCAGCCGGGACTCCGTTTCCTCCACCCTAGTGAGGATGTGGGATAGATCCGCTCTCATGCTGGATAGGTCCTGCTTGAGTGAAGTCTCCAGGACCTGGAACATGTGAGCCAGGTCCGTTTTCGTCGGGAGAGCTCGCATAGCGTCTGGCACCTGTAGATCCGGCTGCAGCACAGCCGGTGAAGAAGCTTCCGACTCACTGGTGGAGCCCGGGTAATTCGGAGACTGTGGCGAAGACGGGAGATTAAGGGCCTCAGGTCGGTCCGCAGGCGCTTGTCGCGTGGTAGGCCGCGAGGAGGCCTGAGAGGATCTCATATCTGCGATTAGGTACCTTTTCAAGGTACCAGAGGACGCCTTTTTCGAACCGGATGAGCGTTGGCCTTTCCTCCCCATGTTCTAGTTCAGGTGGGTAGTGGGTCTGGTGAAAATGTCTGCGTATTACGGCAGTTTTTCGCGGGCTGTGTTGGGAGCTCTGCTTAAGTGTGACCGTTCAGCGCCATGCGTAAGCCACGCCCCCCGACTCTACGGTATATTACTATATTAATCACACACAAATCCTATGTATTTGGGGTTTTCGTCATGGGGTTTCTTGAAAAGCCCAAATACATAGGATGTGTGTGTGATTATTAAGTTCCGTTTGTAAAAAACAGTGTGGTGACCCCCTCCACTTCTATACCAGACCCTTATTCACTGGCTAAAGTTCTGGTACGGATTTTAAGGGCGATTCTTTTTTTTGAAAAGGACAGAGTGAGAAAGGAGGCCATGCTTTTTATTTTAATAGTGAAAATATGAAATGCTCTTTAAAATACACATTTCCCCACTACAAGCCAAGGAATAGTTTAAATATAGTGCAAGGCTTAAAATGGGTGAATGATGGCCATATTTCTGAGTGTATCTACATTCACAGAATTATACATAGGATAAATAGTATGGTAAATAACTTTTCCATTGAAGAACGGATGTGGACAAACATGGGCAAATGAATCTACTGTATTTCACTTGTCAAATGTTAAGTGTATCTTCATAAAAATTTTTATAAAGACACTGTGACAAATATTTATAGGGGCCAGCAAATCAATGATAAATGGACCCCCTTACTGTGTTGTAGAGCATTTTTTTTAAGTTGTTGCCATTGCTGAGTAATCAGATGTAAAAATAAAAGGGTTATTCACTAAAGGGTGAAGAGTTTGGAGAAGGCAGGAGAAGTGAGCAATCTAGGACAACATAGCTGAACTGGAAAGTAAGCTGAATAGCCTAGACGTCAAATAATTATGTCAAAACACATGAGCCTTAATTCACACTAGCACATTATGATAAGGATACTTTTTTTTTTTTAAAGTAACAGTTATTCTTTAGCTTAGGTAGATGAGATTCGAAAATCACTGTCACATGACTGAAAAGATAATATACTTGTCCAGGTGTTAAAGCTTTGTGAACTGAGCCTATTTTCTTAAGGAGGACCTAAACCGTCCTATCCTTTACAGTAAAGGAAGGTGCCATCTTAGCCTCTTTTTGAATTGCAATTGCAATGGTGCTGCACATATGATCAGCTATAATAACAGCTATATGAGGGCTTGAAAGTTCGGTTGAGAGCTGAAAAAAGCACTCTGGCAATCTTGATAGTTGGAATGCCCTGAAAATAACTGTTTTGGAAGACTATGACATTGGTGGGTTTAAAGATACCTCTTTAAATATGAGCTAGATATTCCTAGTATTCACTCGTAGCTGTGGGTTAGAGAGAATTGTTGTGAATTTTCCTGATTCCTGTGCTTTAAATAAGAAGAAATCATTAATCATCTGTGAATGTTTTACATTAGCATACAAGCAAAAAGTGTGTCTGTATTAATATTATAAATTAAGAACTAAAGTAAAAGTTTGATAATGTAAAATTAAGTCGGTCATTTTGTACTTTTCCGTTGTTAAATTCTATGTTTCAAGGTGTCTGTGCTTTATATAACTTGTGCTGCTGCTTTTTTTATTGCCACTTAGTTAATCCCATAAATACAGTGCCAAGTCTTCAGAGGGAAAACTATTCCTGTTGCAAATGTAGGGTAAGACTGTCATCTAGTGGGCAAAAACATTTAGCACAGGTTTTTATTGAAATGTATAAAAATCACATTAAAAAAGATCAAAACCCTGACTGGATGACATTTAGGGGGTTGTTCAATAATGAGCCAAAGGATTTAGCCAAACGTATGGATAATTTTTCAGCTCGATTCGGCTGCAGAAACCCTTTGGAAGGGCTGCTGTACGTGCTATTTCCACTGGCGTGTACAGCAGCCAAAGGCAGCCGAAGTAAACAGTTCAGCTCGGCAGATGAGCCCCCCTGCCCGCAGACCCCCACAACCACCAGGCCAGAGTTGTGGGAAAGAGGACCTTGTCCTCATCGGCATGGGGACATGGCGCTTTTCCAGGGAATCCCCTGGAAAACCACCCTCCCAATGTCGAGGGCATGCGGCCTGGTATGGGGCAGGAATGGGGGAGGCAGAGCCAGCTGTCAATCTGGCAGCGGAGTGGATCCCAACAATGTGAGTCCTTCCTGGTTGCAGCGCAGCTATTGCCCTCTATATGCTGAGTTTTGGGTCACAGGAGGACATTCCGATATGTCCTCTTGTGACCCTAAAGAGAACTACAGCAAAAAAAAGTCTGGGCCATAGGTTAAGGTTAGTGCAAAGGAATAATGAGTCCAATATAATAAGAAAACGTGGAATACAACCTGGAATAAGTCTATATGCAGCCATGTGAAAAAGTAAGTGGAAATTGTTGGCTTTATCTACATAAGTGAACAGGCAAGCATAGATCTTCATTCAAAAAGTGCCTACAGATATGCATAATGTACTTGAACATATGAGAATTAAAACGGACATGCTGTATTTATTTTTCACTCCCATAATTTAAATGAACAAAAATTGCGATTTGTCACATGAATCAAATACTACACCCCTATATTTACCACCAGTTCAAATCCATGAAAAAAGATTGAAGTGTTCCAGATTAGGTGCCAATGTATTAAACCTTCTCAGGGAGTATGCAAATAATACCTGTCTTGTTTAGACTTTAGATATTTTAGGTCTGATGTTACGTACATGCCTTGTACTGGTTTCAGTAGAAGATATACAAAGACTCACCCTTCATTTACTGTATGGGGGGGATTCTTGACTATGTCACTCATTTTGGTGCCAGAAGGTTTACAAGGGTTGCATGTAATGATGGTATTTGACCATCAGGGGTCACCAAGTATCTGATATTTTACTATTTCTTCCATGTTTGTCTTCTTTAGTTTGTTTGTTTGTTATTAGTTTGTTACTTTGTTTTAGGCATTGATATTTGCATAGGGTAAAAAATATGTAGCACCCTGTAGGCAGGAGTGCTATTAAATTTAGTATTGTCAGATTTTAAACAGTCTGATGCTGATTTGTAGTCTATGTTCATCTGGTTTCCCCTAATCAACCTGTCATTGTTTGTATCTTTCTGCTGCTGGGTGTACCCTGGCCACAGAGCAGATCAACCAATGAGAGATTGCTATGAGTATGTATGTCTCCCTAGCCAATCACTGGGAGGCTAATTGCCAGTGGTGCATGCTTGGTGAGGAGATAAATACTTGGGGTGGACCATGTGAGTTTTCTCTTCCTCCCCCAGGCCCTGCCTGGGGGGGGGGGGGGGGAGGCTGCTATGGACTGTTTAAGATGGCTAGGCCTGAAGCGTGGGGACTAGCCATATGCTTACACTGAGGCCTTAGTCTGGGGCCCAGTGGTTACTACTGATGACAAAGATGATGGTGACTTGTGACTTCTAACTCGAATACTGTTATGCCAGGTGCTCTTCACACAGACTGCCATGTCTAGCTTAGAGGTCCTAGTCTGTGATGGTGGCAGCTACTGTGTCTTACCACTTAAAGGAGTCTACACTAGTCTGAATGATCCTGACCCTCAACCTCTCTCACTGAAGTTCATCAATAGAGTTCCTCAGCATCATATCTATACTCTGGACCTCGCTTTTATCAGTCACCATAGAGGGTAGTAAATGCTAATGGGTAATGTGAATCTGGATACTCCTAGACATGGCGAGGATCGATGGTTATTATTCTCTGCAGCCCCTTTGGGGGGTGCACTACAATATGTTGATATTAATTGATATTTAAGTAACTATGATTTGTATATTATTTTATATGAACTCTTGATACGTATGAATGAGGCATCTGCTATGTTGATAGTATCATCTGCAGGCTGATTACATGAAAGGGGGTTTTACCGGCCACCGCTATTTCTTGCTGGACCATTTAGTCAGCCAACAGCTAGATGTATATTCTTACAATTAAGCACGCATGTCTCAAGGTTTCTTCTTTGATGTCTGTTTAATCTGTGCATGTCTGTACATTTTCACAAAAATCGTAGGGTCAAGGAAGAAAAAAAGGGACTTAGGTGCTTTTTATTTGCCTTGAATTTTACTGTTTAAATTAAAGGAGAACTATGAGGCGAGTGCTTTTCACTCACCTCATAGTTCTAGCCGACCTGTGACAATGAGACTGTCACAGGTCGGCTCAGTAGATCGGGAGGTGAGTGAACACATACTCACCTCTCGATCCTGTCACGGCTCTCTGCCGTGACAGGGGAGGGGCTGGAGTCCCCCCTCCTTGCTCCGATCCGCCAGCGCTGACGGGCGGAATGGACGGGGGAGGGGCGGGTACATAATTGGCGGGATCCGCTTCAGCTGTGGCGTCTCAGTATACCGCGAGCTGCTGCGGCGTCTCAGTATACCGCGAGCTACAGCTCGCGGTATACTGAGCCTAGGGTGACGGGAGGATGCTAGTTTGTGTCCTCCCGTTACCCTAAGGAGAACTATGGGGAAAAGCCTTAACCCCATAGTTCTCCTTTAAGATCTAATGTTTGCCAGTTCAAATAGTTTGAAAGAGTTTTTAAAAAGTCAACAATTTTTATGGAGTGTACTTCCTTTTTTATATGACTGTATACTATGCTCAGGCCATTAGAAAAACCTAACATTTAATCCAACTATGTATTTATTAAATATAGTTACCTTCATTGCTATATAGAACTAGTCTAAGTACACGAACCTGCCTTACAACTGACATTTTGTAGTGAACTGAATAGGGTTGCACATACATACAGAGAGAGAGGGTCAGAAAATAAGCTGCTGTAAGTCTAATACTCTGAACATGCTCACAGGAGCGTGGCAGCACAGGTATGACTTCATCCATGTGACGGTCCTTTGTTTCTGAACATAGGCTGGCATGGGTTTTTGACTAACTAAGCTGTATTGCTTAACTGTAGTGCAGTCTACCGGGAGGTCCCACACCTGGCTACGTTGCTTGGCAGGGTGATGAACAAAATAAAAAATATTTTGGCAAGTAAAACAGTTAAGAAGTAATTCTTTTTTCAGCTGCTTGACTGGAGCTTAGTATTAACTGTATAGGAAGATTACACTGGAATTGGTTCTGACAGAGGTGCATACAACAGGGAAAAATTGGACTCGAATGGTGAATTTCTGACAAGTGAAAAAAAGTCAATTTGCAACAAGAACAAACAAAATGCCAGAGATGCCTTTATTCTACCGTTAATAATACCCAGGTAGCCACAAGCGTTGCTTCCTAGAATGACAAATATTGTCTCCGAATAGAATATTATCTATGGCCACCAGAATGCTCATTGTACTGACTAATATATGAAAATGGGCAACTGCTACCGGTGTTGGGGTTCGGAAGGGTCTTAAACTCTTAGTGGGACTTGAACCCACGTCTCTCAGGTAGGACTATTGCCCCCGATATACTGAGAGCGCCGCAGTCGGGACAGATCCCGACAATACTGTTGAGATCCACCCAGCTGTGTGAGAGACAGCTGGCTCTGCCTATCTAGAGGCAGAGCCAACTGTGCCCAGCCCCCTACCCCGTTTGTTCCTCCACTCAGCCCTGGAGGATCAGAGAGGGGGGAATCCCTGTGGGGAGGGGTGACTAACAGTCACTGCTCATTGCAGGGAGATTATCGGAAAGTGAGCAGATCAGATCAGTGCATGTTTCTGCACACTTCCCGAATGATAGAGCCGACCTGTGACAGCTTCTTTGTCACAGGTCGGCTCTAACTATGAGGATGAGTGGAAATCACTCACTTCATAGTTCTCCTTAAATTATGTATAACCCAGAAACAGGAAAATGTAATTAATCACCCTTTCAAGCGGCTGCAAATGTCTATAAGAAATAAAACAAAGTACAAAAGAACAAACTTGTAATACTATTTTAATAATTCAAACAATAGTAAAATAAACAATACAAAGACCTGCAGAAAATATAAAAAATACAAATTTTACTAACAGCCATTTGGCATCTTCTTCATAGAGCAAACATTTATTTTCTTTGTAATTGTAAACTTAGAAGCAAACGCTACTAGCCATTTCATTAATACACATGCTAGCCTTCATTCCAAAAATTCTTGAATTATGTGTTTAAAGACAAAGTATAGTGTATTTTCAGCCAACACATATTATATTTTTATTGCTGTACTTACCTTTAAGTAACTGTTGATTTCACAATCCCATTTTTCATGCTTCATATTCTAATTTTTATTAAATCATTAAATATATAAATTTGTAGACTGACCATTACAGGGAGTTCTGTATTTGGCTCAGCCTCATTCAACGTCCCTCTTAGCAGCAACTGAGATAAGATACCACCAGCCGGGTCAGTTGTTTCATAGATTCCCATTGTGAGAAGGAGCAAAAAAGCAGAACCACTGCGTAACATTGCAAAACAGGAAGCAGAGTCTGTAAAAGCAATGAGAAAATATGGCTGCCCTCTTGTATTAATATCATTACAAACTATAATGACCCGTTTACATGTATATCTAAAAAAAAACTTTGAAAGCCAATATATTCTCTTTAAATGTACTTTATGCCCTTCGGACCCCTAACCATTTCATTCTGTGTGCAAGTTAAAAGTAGCGGAACAAAAAAAAAGAACACACACATGCAAACACAACAAAAATGTAATGTGGTGTTTAAAAATGTCCACTGGCAAGCCTCCACCAGGGTAGGATCCCAAAAGAGAAACACAGCTCCCTCCAACCTCACTTCTCAACCTCAGGTTGATGAAAAGTACTTTTAACTTACTCAGACTTCATTCAAGAGCCTCTATTTTACACAAATATTGATATTTGTTATACTGTGGTTCAGAGTGATATTGTTATGGTAATATAAAAACAAGTTGGTATAGTGGTTACAGATAACAAGGTGTTTTACTGAAAGTTACAGTATGTTGAGATACTCATGTGTCAGGATACCTTGTGCTGATAAACTGTAGATCTAGTATGTGTGAAAACTACCCAGAGGAATCCCAAACCTAAATAGAAAAACTATTTATTATAAACACAAGAACGCAAGTGATGATAAACACAAATTCAGAAACCTTTACACAACCCAGTAAACACATGTGAAAAGAGGAAATCTAACTACCTAACGATGTCAAATAGAGGAGAATAACAGGGGTCAGAACAGGTAGCGGGTTGAGGGAGTAACAGATCCAGAGAATACTGACACACAGGTAAAACAATGGGACACTGTATGACTCCTCGGATAGGGGTAAATAACCTTCCATAAGCCAGCATCATATGGCGACTAATCGCTGCGACCTGTTGACTGCTGGGGAACACCTGCTGGTGGACACTGGAGCTACACCATTCAAGTCCAGGGACCATAGTGCAACCAGCAGGTATTCTAGATCCTAGCAGCATGCTTTATACATGGCTATTGTAAATGTATAATTACAATAATGATTGGTGGTTCTTTGGGCTCTTTTATAATATTAAATGCTTAAGTAAAACACCGCTCACATCCACCTTCACAATCCGGGGATCTCATCTGCTTTTGTCTGATGACGGCTCCAAGGACATGCCACAGCCTGACAGGCACTTAATCCAAGTGTAAAAAAGGGAGGAGCCACACTCCAGAAATAAATCTTCCATACGCTGTTTAATCCATGAGCATAAATAAGCTCACTGAATCAAGCCATAATGGTGGAACACGTGGGAGTGTAAAATTGTGTGTTAGTGTACAGCTTATTTATGCTCATCAATTAAATAGCGTATAGAAGATTTATTTCTGGAGTGCGGCTCCCCCCTTTTCTACACCTCTATTAAATGTTGACCAACATTTCGGTGAGGCACAGCCCACCTTGCTTCACCAAAATCTTGGTCCTCTGTGTTGATACATTTTTCTGCCACGACCAGAGAGTGCCTCAATAGACCAAGGTTCTATACCATGGTTTATCTGTGTGCCGGTACCCTCTCCAAAATAATCTCTCACTGGGTATATCAAAAGGCAAACATAATGTTCCAGCTTCAACAGCCTCTCTTAAGCTGGTCATATATTGTTATTATTTTTTTAGTTCAACCTGCAGCCTGAATGAAAAAAACATAACAGATTCATCCATCCACGATAACAAGTGTGGATGGAAAAATCTCCCCACTTTTTCCAATGTTTTTTGACAGCAGCCACCGGCCACTGTCAGACTACCCACATTGTGTTTGCAGCTGACTGGCTGCAAACACCGTTCATTCAAAGATTTTCCAACTGGCTCCTTAGATCAGCACCCACTGTGAGAATTTCGGCCAGTTCATCAAAAACCAGCCCAAATTCACATAGTGTATGGCCAGCTTTAAATACTGGGAGACCCTACTTTCAGTCGAGCACCCATGGTCTCCCAGTCAATTTCCATACCCTATACAAGTTGCAGGGTTAGGAGCGAGACTTCTTGATTTGTAAAGAAAACTCACTATATGAATAAGCACCACCAATACAGAGGTTAACATATTGACTTATATTAATCTCTCTATTAGAAGGGTCCAGACGTCTGGTGAGTTTTCTTTAGAGAAAGTGAAGGTTTACACTCTAATGTGAGATCAAGTATCTCACTCCTAGTGCTGTTATGTGCATAATATCCTTAATGGGTGTTGGTATATCAGTCTTTTTGCAAGCTGCTGTGAATAACTTTGGACATTTTGGACTATATTGTTTTGCACATTTATGTTTGCTTTGCACTTTATGCACTTCTATTACACACATTTCTTTTTACAAATTACATGCCATGACTTGCTTGTCTATAGGTCTCAAATAGGAGTAGCTGTGTTGTAAAAATTTACTTGAGCTTTTATGGTTTATAGTATATCGCTGTAGCAGCGGTAGGCAACCTTGTCACTGCAACTGTGGTGTTACTACATATCCCACCATGCCTCTGCGAGTCTTATCAGTTACTGTCAGAGCCTTGCAATGCCTCCTGAGACCTGTAGTTCCACAATTGCTGAAGTGCCAAGATTGCCTACCCCTGCTATTTAGAGTTACCTATTTTACGCTCCATAAGACGCACGTTTTTTTCCCCAAAAGGCAGGCATAAATTCTGTGTGTCTTATGGAGCGAATATTCCCCCCAAGTCTCGACAATGTCCTGCGCCAGCAGCCCTGCCGCCTCAGCTGTCACACCACATGCGTCCAGCGAATCCCACAGGGTGATGTGTGTGTGAGAGCAGAGGCGGCTGGGCTGGCAGCGTTATTTACCTCCATAATGCCAATGCCCGTGCTGCCGCTGTCTAACTTCTGTGTCTGACTGGCTTCTCACCTTCCTGTGTCATGCCACATGACAGGGAAAGGGAGGAGTCTCAGTATGCAGAAGTTAGGCACAGGCAACATGGGCAGCAGCATTGTGGAGGCGGTAAATAAAGTTGTTTCACTGCCTCTAAACCCTTAGTTCTCAACTGGTGGGTCGTGACCCAAAAGTGGGTCGCGACCCCATGTTCAGCGGGTCGCCACGTGTATTCCACTTTTCTAGGTGAGAGGCTCCTCAGCCTCCTCCTAGCGCAGCACTGTCAGTTCTCACGCCGAGCAACCATTCAAAATATGCTGCACGGCGCTGTGTGTCAACTTGAGATGGAATGGGCTGGAAGTATGGCCTTAAGGGAGCTCTACAGTTGCTTACAGTTCCCTCGTGTGCCCTGTAGAGGTGCCTGGACTGACGTCAAATTCTGGCTCCTGGCACCTCTACAGGGCGTGCAAGGGAGCTGTACAAACAATGCACATATGGATGGAGCTGCATCACAGCACATCTCCTGAGACCTGTAGTTCCACAATTGCTGAAGTGCCAAGATTGCCTACCCCTGCTATTTAGAGTTACCTATTTTACGCTCCATAAGACGCACGTTTTTTTCCCCAAAAGGCAGGCATAAATTCTGTGTGTCTTATGGAGCGAATATTCCCCCCAAGTCTCGACAATGTCCTGCGCCAGCAGCCCTGCCGCCTCAGCTGTCACACCACATGCGTCCAGCGAATCCCACAGGGTGATGTGTGTGTGAGAGCAGAGGCGGCTGGGCTGGCAGCGTTATTTACCTCCATAATGCCAATGCCCGTGCTGCCGCTGTCTAACTTCTGTGTCTGACTGGCTTCTCACCTTCCTGTGTCATGCCACATGACAGGGAAAGGGAGGAGTCTCAGTATGCAGAAGTTAGGCACAGGCAACATGGGCAGCAGCATTGTGGAGGCGGTAAATAAAGTTGTTTCACTGCCTCTAAACCCTTAGTTCTCAACTGGTGGGTCGTGACCCAAAAGTGGGTCGCGACCCCATGTTCAGCGGGTCGCCACGTGTATTCCACTTTTCTAGGTGAGAGGCTCCTCAGCCTCCTCCTAGCGCAGCACTGTCAGTTCTCACGCCGAGCAACCATTCAAAATATGCTGCACGGCGCTGTGTGTCAACTTGAGATGGAATGGGCTGGAAGTATGGCCTTAAGGGAGCTCTACAGTTGCTTACAGTTCCCTCGTGTGCCCTGTAGAGGTGCCTGGACTGACGTCAAATTCTGGCTCCTGGCACCTCTACAGGGCGTGCAAGGGAGCTGTACAAACAATGCACATATGGATGGAGCTGCATCACAGCACAGCAGCCGGCACTGGACCCCAGGCTGAGGCTCCACTCCAGTTGCCATAAGGTAGGGAGACTGGGTGGATAAAAAAAAAAAGATTTTTTTTTTTTTGGAGTGTGTGTATGCATGTGTGAGAATGTCTGTGGTTGGGTGTCTGTCAGTGTTTTTGAGGGTCCTTTAAACACTAGTACATAGTCCCATGCGTTTAATGCACTGTACCATGCAATTGCACCTACTGCGCATTCTGGTGAAAAGTGCTTTGAATTGCCATTCATTTGAATGACACCCCAAACGCACCTCCCACCCACAGTACGATCGCCTGCACCTGAACGCCTGGTACTACAATGCCGTGGATTCCATTACAGTGCGACTTGGGTCATGACTTAATGAACAAGGACAAATGTGGGTCCTGAGGTTACACAGGTTGAGAACCACTGCTCAAACAATGCATGCGTCTTATGGTCAGGTGCGTCTTTTGGAGCGAAAAATACGGTAATTTGATAAACACTCTATAGGTTGAACTCGATGGGCTTGTGCCTTTTTTCAACCTGACTAACTATGTAACTATGTAACACGGCACTATTAAATGGGTCTGTTTTTTTGCATGAATACAGTTTTTGTCTTTTGCTTTGTTGTACATCTTGTAGCTTTTTCATTTGTGTGTGTGTGTGTCTTAAGATTCCATCTTGCACACCAGGTTATTAATGGTCAAATAGTAAAGATAGAATATTGTATAATGGAAATTGTTGGCTGGAAAAATATAACAGATAACATACAAAATATAGTACAGAGAGTTGTAGTGGTTCTTCAATGAATTCCCCAAGTTTAAATTTAAGGGGCTTTCTTTTCTAAAACAGACATTGTGGTATAAATATAATCATGGTACAAAGGAAACAAAAGATGAGATCTTATCAGTGCCTTTCCTGGATCATCTCTCTAAGATAAGGTAGTGGTATGCACAGTCAGCTGAAGTGATGAGTCACATGAAGACTTGTGATTATATAAATAACTAGATAAGTAACAACAGTACCACACTGTTTTTCACACCTGCCTCTCTAAAGTGCAGTCACACCCACATCCATAGAGTGCAGTCTTTTCCCCAAAAATGCAATAAAGCAAATTTAAAGTTTATACAAAAGTCTGCACACCTCTAACTATAAGTCGATGTTATGTTGCCTATTTAACACAGCAGATTTTTTGAAATTTTGTATTGTATATTTGCTACAGAAATTGGAAAGATGAAAACAAAAATAGTAACCACTTTTAAATAATTTTAGGGTACTGTATTATGGTCATATCAGAGGGTTAAATAATGTGGGGGTATAAGAAACATTATACCTTACTGTTGGAACGCTGTGCAGAAAGCCAGTAGGGTTTTGGTAGCACAAACTGGACCTTTGTGGACTATCTGAAAGTGTCTGTATTGGAAAAAATATGGGTTCCATTTTACCAGTTTAAACATTTTATTCCAAGTGGGTCTACAAGTTAGAAAGTGAGAGTTGATGAGAGAGTGGTGAGACAGTGAGTTAAGCTGAGGTGTTCTAATCTAAAAAAAGAAGCGGACCAGAGGAAAATTTACATCAAGGACAGGCAGCAGGGGAGCTGTCAGCATAGTCAGTACACTACTAGGGAGCAATGTTGGGGGTATAAGTCAGTGACGTGCGGTACCTCTTGCTCTGGGTGAGGCATTCCCCAGCATCGCCCCCAGCGTGTCCCCCCCCCCGCTGGCCGAAGTCCTGCCCCCCACTGGATGAAGCCCCGCCGGCCGAAGCCCCACCCTCACAAGACGAAGCCTGCCCCAACCCGTCCCCAAGCTAGTGTAAAGGAGGAAGGGAGGAGACAGGAAGGAGTCTCCCTGTCCCTCACTTGCTCCTCCCTGCTGAGGCGCTCCGTCCATGACAGGTTATACAGCGGGGAGGATTTCCCTGCTGTGTAACCTGTTAGATGCCTATCTGAATTGAGAAAAAGCTGCCAGCTTCAGACATGAAGCTGACAGATTTTTCCTCCATAATTTTAGGTGAGGTTCTGCCTCCCCTGACCAAAAGTCCCGGGTATAAGTTATATTACAACTAATATTAATAACCATAATGACATTTTCTATTATGATAAAATGATTATTGCTCTTGCACCCACTCACTGGTCAACCCTAATACAAATGTCTTTAAACTCTAACTACATTATACAATTGTTTTGTAGAACTACAAACCTCACCGCTCCTATAAAGTTTGAACAGAAGTATAACTCTGGGATTTATTACATTAGGCATACAGGGTTAATTTCAGTCTGTAGCAGAAGTTCAGAGTGCAATACATCTACACTGCTAAGATTGATAAGAAAATGCTTCTACTGCAAATAGGGGGATCTACAACTAGATGATCCTGAGGTCTGACTTCAGCTCTTCTATACTGGAAACTTCACAGTTTAGTCTCCCTAATTAGCCCCCCTAATGAGGCCCCCTTCTACCCCAGGACCCATAGCAGCCACATGGGCTGCTTTGGCTATTCATACACTGCACCCAAACTTTTACTTTCCCTGTCTAGTGAGAGAAATTGGCCTGCCTAGTTTAGATCTTGGCCTAAATGGAGTTAGTGCCATTCGCATGCACATATGTAGGTGCTCATTGGTGAGCCTGGAATTATACATGGTCATGCTTTTTATGGTCAAGGTATGGAGTGCTACTTTGGTCAGACCAGGGAAATTAGTCTCAGGCATAGTCTATAGCCAGAAAACTAACAGGATCAGTTAGTCCAAAATGCTCCCTTAGTGCAACCTTTGCTTGCAGAGCAATCATTTCTGTCTGTAGAGATCCAGCATGTGCCCACTTAAAGGTCTGCATCACCTCTTTTAAAAACACTCTGACATCTCTAATGAGGAATCGATTCTGGATGAGCAAGATGAGCTGCTGTCCAAGACTGAAGCTATAAAACCATTTACTGTGGTTTATTAATGAAGTAAACATAAGGAGAAACATCCCTCTTTCCCTTAATCTGTCCCTTCATCTTTGTGAAATGCACACACTCTCCTTGAAGATCTTCCTTCAACAATTCCAATTTCCCCTGAAAGGAGCAAACAGCTACCATCAAATCACAAATAGAATTGTTCTTGCCCTGTTTTTTTTTTTATTAAGGTGTGATGTGTGATGTTATGTCTACTAGAAAAACAATACTATCCATTGTCCTCTTATCTTGTTAAAAAAAATAATACTGTTTTGATTTCTGACTCTTGAGCTGCAAGAAGACAGATGCTATTCCCTTTCGAATGGACCAAAAGCATTCAAAGACATTGACTTTACACAGCCATCTAACATTATGCAATGATAGGTAATTTGCATTTACCTTTCAGTAGATAATGTTGATGGGATTATGATACCCTGAGGAAGTTGATGAGTGTCATCATTGTGTTTATTATTTCAGCAAACCTTTGTGACAGAATAGCACACAGGACAGCCAGATGCATGATACAGTGGTAAGTAATAAGGAAAGGGTTGCCCCTTTTCATCGTGCCACAGCTCCTTTCCTACTATGGTAAGGGCGCCATATGTGATGACTGAGACCACCTGTTTCAGATGTATCCTCCTCTTTCTCAGAATCTTCCTAATGGCCTCATATATGTCCTCTCCTCTTGTAGGCGTCTCAGGTGGAGTTATACCTAACAGGTCCTCTCAGAGTTCTTTTGCTTCTTTGTGAAAACAAAACCTTATATTCACCAAAAGCTGAGAATTATCATTTACATCTGTCGATTCATCAGTAGCTACGGAAATGCATACTGCAAATAGCTGCAACAAGTTGTGCCAGTACACCCTCTGTTAATATTTCTGTCTTTTTTGTTGCTGCTGAAGATGACATTTGAATTTACTTAATTTTTTCACACAACTCGACTTTCTGCTTACTCTCAAGTAAAGTCTCAGCAACAGCATTCATGCACTGACATATTGGGCATACTAATCTCAGTTCAGATATTTTGCCTGCCCTCACCTTGGCCTGCATTGGATATGTTTGCTCAATGTGTTGTTTCCTAGTGCCGCTACTCTTTATTATTGCCACAGTTTCGGAAAAAAAAGAGACAAACTGGCTTTAAAATTCCTGCAGAAGGGATGAACATATATTTGTCTACTCCTCTCTCTTTGATGGCTCGATCTTCAGTGTCTACTATGCTTTATTTGAAGCAAGTCATGCTCTCTGGCACTGGCACTGTTTCTGTTTCTTCTGCATACACTGTAAATGTAAAATATTTAATTGATTGGCTCCATTGAGTGGCCCCAGGGCCAGATCTAGCCTGTCTGGTCTGGGGTGCAGTAAAAACAATCAAGGGGTATCCTGTCAACACTGTCACCAACAGTCTGTCACATAGTGTGACGGAGATGCAGGAAAACAGTAATCAGAGTGCCCCTTTGCATGAGGTAGAACAGTAGAAAGGCATCATGGCACACTCACAAACTAGCATGTAAAACAACTTGTCTCACCACTAAGGACAATGACAGAGGTTTGGATACACGTCTTCTGCAAAGGATGTGTAAGCCGCACTGCCGCGTCAATTCACCTCTTATAGTGCGGTCCTAACTCTAAACTATGAGAGTCTCCATCTTGGAGCACATGGGGGCAGAAGATATCAAATTGGGTGCAGGCCTGGCAGGAGGATGCCCCACCTCTTTAAAGGTACAGAAACACACAAGGGATCCCGCACATCCCATTGGCAGCTGTTTGTTTTGCTTTACCTTTACATAAGGTGTCCCCATCAGAGTGCCCTTTATGTCAGTTGTCCTAGCAACCAATGACTGAAGAGAATGGGGGGCCTATATGGGTATGGCTGGCATTGTAGCTGCTGGCCTCGTAGAGTCTCCAAGGCCAGGCATCCACTTTCAACCAGCCATAACCCAGAGCAGGTGTGTGTTCATGGTATGGACAGAACCGTCACATGGTCTGTGTCCGGATCACAGTGCACCATTTAGTGATCCCTGGTAAGGGACAGCACAGTAAGAAGGACAGACTATATCATTTGTCTCTAAAATGAAGAAATTACAGTGCACATCCACAATAAATGAACAAAATCAGCCTGAGATTGCATACACCTGAAACATCTAGAGTTAGCCAAGCAGCCATTTTAACAAAGCGAGACTGATAAATACTGTAGGTCTGGTATATAATGTACAGTTGAAAAGTTTATTGTTCACAGCAGGTGATACCAAAACCTGTGAAGAACTAATATCTGCCCACATATCATCTACCATGGTAGGCATTGCGGTATTTTAAAAGTAAGCTGCATACTTTCAGGTTTGTTTGTTTTTTTGTAAATGTATCCTATCTCATCCAGTGTTAATTTTGACACCAAATTTCATTTTCGTTTTAGTCTTAGTCTTTTGACGAAAATTAATTTTTATTTTTAGTCGCATCAGATTAATTTTTTAATTTTAGTCTATTTTTAGTCGACGAAAATTAAAGTCGGTTAGTATATATCCCTGGAGTCATTTTTAATTTTATTTACATTTTTTTTTTACTTCATTGCTATCACATGGAGGGGCTCACAAGCCCCCTATGTGATGGCACATTGGAGGTGACAGGTTCTCTTTAAGGTGAAACTAGGGGTCTTTTAGACCCCTAGTGTCACCTTTCCACTTTACTGGATTCAGCACCAGGCAGTGGCTTGAAGCAATAGCCAGCCTGTTTGAAGAAGGAGGCGTGGCAGAGGAGGAAAGGGCCATCGAAGGACCGGGACAGTGACAGCAGCGGAGGTACGAGGGGGGCAGTGGTGGGAACGCAGTGACAGTCTCTTCTCCACGCTGGTCCCGGCGGCAGTGGCCTGTGTCCCCGATTCGCCTCTGCCAAAACAAGTGGGGATTGAAAGGGCCACAGACTGCTGCAGCTAGCACCAGCGGGTGGAAGAAGGGACGAACAGAGCGGCAGCGCTACAAATAGTAGATAATGAGAATCGTTGATGATTCTCATCATTGATTTCGCTTTCATTTGATTTTGTTGACGGAAATTGAGTACTGGACGAAAATTGTTTTCATCCCATTAACTACTCTTTAATTTCATTTTTGTTTCGTTTTTGTCACTGAAAAATGGCAAAAAAAATGCAGAGCTAAACAGCGAGTTTACTTTATCTGTGAAACCTGAAACCTATATTCACTTTACTTTGCCCCCCAATTGTCCATTTACTGCCAGAAGTAAGGATCAATACATGCTACTTCCAAGTATAAATACATCCCTCCCTGATTATTTCCAGCCCCTCCCGACACACACACACCCCTGCCTACCACCACCAGGGTGCCTTTGCAGCTTGATGAACAGGGCCCATTAGCTTCAGTACTAAGACCGAATACAGAGGCTGCCCCAGCACCATGCCTGGGTGACTCTGGCTTTAAAGCTTTTTGAATCTCTGACCAAGCTTCACACAAAATTCGAGTCAGAATGTATTAACAACAGCCAGGCCACCAGTATTTTCAGAAATAGGGTTAAAAAAAAAAGGCAGCCTACGTATTTTTATCAGAAGTTTCTTTCAATATACACAGAGACTGCAAGCAACTTTGATAAAATATAGTATTTTCCTTCTCTGTGCTTTCAGACCGGTTATTACAAACCCAGACTAGTGTAAACTTTGCGTTGTTTACATGTAGCCTGTCTCCAGTCTAAACTGTGTACTGTAGAGAGCAACATGGGCCTTTGAATTTATTAAAACTGGAGCAGACAAAATCTGGAGCAGCTGTGCATGGCAACCAATCAGCTTAATTTTTCAAATCTCCACTGAACAAACTGAAGAGAGAAGTTGATTGGTTCCCAGGGGCAACTGGTCCAGATTCTGACTGCTCCAGTTTTGATAAATTGCCCCCAATGGAGGGTATTTATCAGAATTGGAGTAGACAGAATCTGGAGCAGTTGCCCATAGTGACCAATCGGCTTCTCTCTTCTGTTCGTCCCGTTAAGCTTTGAAAATGAAAAAGAGAAGCTGATTGGTTGCCATGCACAGCTGCTCCAGATTTTGTCTGCTCCAGTTTTTATAAATTCCCTTCACTGTGCTTTAAAAGAAAGGTTTTCTGATGTATATCTACCCTGCATAATAGATAAAGGTGTGTGTATAATGTGAACATACATATTTGTAATTTTATTTTTTAATTGGTATGTTTGTGCATCCAAGTGAACTCTCTTTTTTACCTCGCACTAGAGTATACAGGATGTATTTCCTGTATGCAGTACTTAATGGTGTTTTCCCTATGTATATAACCTCACACCTCATCTTTATAACCTTTCAATGGGAATTTCTCATTTACTGTATATTTACTAAGCCTACAAGGATAAAAATAATTTAGCAATGATGGAAATTGTGCTGGATCATGATTTTTAGGGTAATTTATCAAACAGTGATGTTTAAAGGAAACCTGTCAGAAGAGAAGCATGGAGGCTACCATTGCTGACTTTCTCTAGTTGCCTGGCTTTCACACTGACCCTTTTACTTTCATACTTTAAATGAAAATTAAACCCTCACGTTTTTCTGCATTACCAACATTCAAAACCAATCATATTGGTTTACGATCATGTGATTACTATGTCAGCTACTGTATACTGTATGTCACCCTTATTGATTAAAAAGAGGCAGATGACTGCAAAAAATAGAAGCCCTTACCCTGCATATGAACACTGCTTCAGTGGCAGTTTTAATTGTAAGAGTATGTTTACAGTATTAAAAAAAATACTAAATTTACAAAATAGGAAAAGTTAGAAAAAAAATGTGTTTTATAATTTCAAGCATTTATTAGACTGTAATAAAAACATACCAACAAAACATACAAAACCTTATATATCCTTAAAAATATATTTACAATATTTAAAACAGAGCTCCAGAATTAACCTTTGCAGTGGGGCTAACTCCACACTGAAAGGGTTAACTGCCCGTCTTGTCTAGGGCAGCGGCCGCCAACCTTTCGGACCTCATGGACCACTAAATTCATAATTTTAAATCCCGCGAACCACTAATATGAATTTTTAAAAAATATATATATATTCTCATATTTTTTGTTTCCTCATATATAAATATATTCTCATATGTGTGTTTGTGTGTGTGTGTATTTATGTGTATAAGAATGAAGGCTTTACACCTGCAACAGGACGTAACATCAAATTGGACAATTGCATTGAAAACGTCCGCATGAGAGTAGCATCCCTTGTTACCACACAACAGGAAAAAAATACAAACAACCTTTCTAACCTTTCTATGTCCCACAGCCTGCTCAGTCCGGGTACTGATGAGATACCCCTCCTCCTGCAGAGCCGGAACAGTACTGAGAGCCGCGCATTCCTTTTGGAAGCCGCTGCTTGAGTCAGTGAGAGGCAGCCCCGGAGCCTCCATGCCGCTTCAATGACGGCCCAGCCAGCACGGCATCAGAGGGGCCCGGGGACCACCAAAATTTTCTTGTGGACCACCAATGGTCCACCGACCACCGGTTGGCGACCGCTGGTCTGGGTGACTAAAATAAAGAAGTGCTCGCCTGATCCTCGGTCCCATCTGACTGCTAGATCAGTTTCTGCAGCCTCTTCTTCCCGGGGCTCCGGCAATCTAAGGACCTGTGGTGTCATTATATCTAATACACATCTTTTAGACATGAAGAGTGCTCACTGCCACAGGAGTATGTGACGTGTTCTTCTTTACTTTCAAAACCTAGAGAAAAAGGAGCAGTTAACCCTGGTAGTGCGGGGGTTTAAAAAAATTTGTGTTCTTCTTTAAGTATGCAAATTAGTCATTAGTTATTGTCAAGTTAAAGCTAAATTCCAGGATACTCTTAAAATTTCTCCTAAACTTTCCTTCCCCAACCACAGGAAAAACTTTCTCTAACATACTTACTTTAGCGGAAATTAAGCTTTTAGAGCCCATTCAAACCAGCGAGCCACTCTAAACACACGGCTGCTGGTGTTTTGAAAGGCACAGTACTGATGCGCCAATCCAGACACATTGCACTGTTTATTTTTTATATAGCTTTATTGAAACATCACAAGTGACATTTCATTAAGTTCTGTCAGGACAGCACGGTGCAATGACTCTGAACTGTACTGCACCACATTGCGCTGAACAAAAGTACAGTGTGCCATCCTTTTTTTCACTGTTAACCACCGCCTTGACTGTGCCCATTTAAAAAAAAGGCAAGATGACTTGTCTATGCATTGAGGTTACCTTAAAAAAAATAGCCAGCACAGTCCCCATGTGGTGCAAATGGGCCCTTAAATGTGTGGGGTTATCATTAAACAATGTAGGTATGTCTGGCATTGGGAAGAGGAATTGAGGTGTCTAACATTACATCCTTTTTCGGTGCTTCAGTAATCTATATGTCTGAAAATATTGGGACATTAACAATGGCAGTGTGTGGGCAGTTACATTGGGTAACAAGGGATACAAGGGTTAAGTGGTCCTTAACAGAGACATTAAACTAGTGGTGGGGTACCCTTAGATCCCCTGCTATTTCAGAATACAGAGGCATTGTGGGTTTTTTGCCTTTAAAAAAGAAGAGTGCATGTTTACATTCTACAAAACCTTCTCAATGCAGGGAGTAACTGAAGTGTTTTATGATCAGAGCTCAGTGTGTGACACCCTTATCACTCATTATCACTTCAGATGATAATAAGAAGTATTAGTAGTAGAAGAGTGATGCAGAAGGAAATCCTTCTCAGGGAAAGTTTCACTTAGTGTTAGTATACAACATTCTTTCTTTCCTCCATCCATCATTGCAGACCATAGCAAAGAGTTTTTCCTAATGAGAAGAGCACTTTAAACCATATGCTTGGCACTTACTGTATTTGAAAAGTACACTTCAGTCAAACTAGAAAACTTACTGGCATTGAAATAAAATCAGTGGTTTTAACCAATAGTTTTTTTGGGAAACAATAACAGAGCTGAGTCCTTTGCTTACATATTTTGTGGTGCTCCATCATGTCAGAAAGTTGAGAAGTATGCCAGTGCAATCTTTCAACTAGACAGGGGCATAGCTAAGATTGTGAAAGACCCGGTAAAGGCACATTATGGAAAGAATTTATATGGCATTAGTAGCCTGCCACAGCAAATGTTGGGCATGCCTAAATTGTGGGAGGGGTTTAAAGGAGTGTGGTTAAATAATACCTAAGCCTATTCTGCTTTGGAGCAAGAGCAAGTAATGCAGAGAGCTGCCAAGGGAGAGTGATGGAGTGACAGCTCTGAGTCTCACAGGGCTGCTGACATCACATTAAAGATTGTGGCACCCAGTAGCAATCTCAGTGCTTTTGGATGTCTACGCAAAGGAGGATTTTACAGGAAAATAACATGCATAAAATGCATTACATGCACATATCTTATGTTGATATTTAATATTCATAGAATGAGCTCTGTGACATAAAGGATATTGTAACACAATAACAAATATTTTATATATATATTCCTGCTTACTACAGTAGTCCCTAGATATGGTGATTGCATTAGTTTTTTTTTTCTGGCTAAAAACATTTTCAGCAAGTACATAAAATACCTGTTTACCTTCAAATGGGTGTCCACGTAACTTCCTGTGAACTGAACTAAAATCACAAACATTATTTTCCTTCCAAGTTATTTCCCTGCTCTCATGTAATGGAGAAGAAGCGGGGAAAACAAGTGTGTAGACCAAATCAGGTGAGAAGTCTAGTGACAACTGTGGCTTCCCCCATAGATATGTGTAATGAGTGAGCTTCGACACCTTTTAAAGTGTGTGTTATTCACAGGATTACAAGTGAAAATAAAGGGAAAAAAGCCTGAAAACAAGGGAAATGAATGCAGCCACTGCATGTAATGACCAGTATGCTTCAATTTATGAAATATTTATTTTTGGGCTTTGGATAAACTTTGAGCAGAGTTAGAGTGTGTCCTAGATAACATTAGTAATTTAACTCTGTACAGTAGAAACTATTTTAGGAGATCAGAGATCAGTCTGCTGCAGAATTCAATTGCATATGAGACTCATGTCACTAAGGCAACACACCAGGATCTGTATTCATATTTTTTGTTTAAAGCGGCAGTTCTTTTCAAATGAGTTAAATGAAATGTAAAAACTACAATCACGTGACTATAAATAGAGTGACTTAGGATGGTGTTAAAGCTTCATAAATTGAGCCTATGACATGTGCATCAGTGGCATGAATACATTTTAATAACATCTGCTTTCCCTGAGCATAAAAATGTAGGCATGTTCCAGTTAATTAGTTCCTGAGAGTAAAGTTAAAGGACAAGGCTGGGGACAATTGAGAAACAGTCCCATATAAATATTTGGGGGATTGACTACACAAGCATAGCCAGCAGGAAGTAGTATTCAGCTATGGGCTGTCAAGATTGCAGTAGAGCATGGCCCTGTTGAGTTAAGGATACATCAGGAAAAGGGAATGGCAAATTACTTTAGGTCAGGGGGCTAGACCCTGTGAAAGTGCAGGTATCCTTTATGATCAATTTAGTCTATTGGTATCAGCAGGTATTTTTATTCTATAATGTTGAAGCTTTAATTACAACAATGTTTAATGCCCATTGCTTAGTTTTAAGAAACCGCTTATAAAATGCCATCATCGCATCACTGGAAAGGTCATAAAAATGTGGGATATGATATTAGCATCAGTTAGGAGAAACATTTTTATGGCTCCTCTCAGCCATGCAAATAAAGGCTGTTCCACACTGATGAGGGACACACAGTCGATGTTTGAATATGAATAACAAGTTAAAGGATAAAAGAGAATAAAAGTCAACCATTTTGTTGGCTCGGTATAGAGTCGGTGTATGACAACTGCCCCATGCAGGCTCCAAGCAGCGGGGAAAGTATATATAGCTCTCCCTGCACTTCCCCTTTAAATCTCTCAATAGTGGTGACATAGAGATTTAAAGGGGAAGTGCAGGGAGAGCTATATATACTTTCCCCGCTGCTTGGAGCCTACATGGGGCAGTTGTTGAACTCTCAGTATTAGCCATCCACCGATAAAGTCACTATTGATTGCAGTGCTGGTTGTCATACAAACAGGCAAGGTCTACTATGGCTGTGACAGTACCGAGGTCTTTCTTCCTTCCAAATTGGTTTGTATAAATGGGCAAAGACAGTGTACTTTCGGGTGTATTCTGGAGCATTTTAGATCAGTTTGAGACACTTCTAAACTCCTGCTTCTGTCTTCCTTCCTAACTGCTTCTGACTTCCTCCTAATATGCATTTACATTCATATTGACTTGTATAGGGGGAAAATTGTTCTAACATATAAGAAATGCCTGTGTATATAAACTGTTAATACAATGGTCAATGAACCGTTTACAATGTCACCCAATATTTCAGAAAACATCAGTGGAACAAAGAACACAACAACTTATTTTCCTAAATAGAAGCTGAAATGTGGGTTGCACCTTAAAATACAAATTGACTGCATTTATCCCAAAATACTATAGAGGGGAATCCACATGGCTGACTTGTTGTTTTGTAGGGACTGTCCCTAGAGTCCTGTGATTTTTATCTCCTACTAATGTTCCTTTTTCTGCCACCTCTGCAATGATCACACTATTTATCAGTCTGTTAAAAAAAGATTTTGCTAGAGAAATGTGATGTAACTACTAAATGTATGTTTTGTATCTAAGCTGCAACATTTATGCAGGAAGTTTTATTTAAAACATAGTAAGAGAAGAAAAGAGAAGTGTTTTGCCCATATCAGTCCAGTTGTCATTCATCTAGTGCATTTTATAAAATAACAGACAGAATTTCTTTGATTAATTTCCTGCACATTTAACTGTTTAAGAGCCTATACAACACAAACCATAGAAAAGGCAGCACAAAGTGCAGTAACCCTTGTATGCAGTGTACTGAGGGTTCGCCCAATTCACCATTGTGATCTTGTTAGGAAAGTATATTTCTGTTGTGATTCATGTTTTTGGAAAGGTCATTTGAAAATTCTTTTTTGAGGAAAATCAGAGAAAGAATGCTTTCACCCTTGTACTAAAAGTATTGGGTTATTTTTTATTTTTGTCAGCAGCAAAAGCACTACTAGGAAAGTGACAAAGAATGTGATAAAAATGTATATTTATTTTTTCAGCTCAGTACAGCATCTTAGACCAAGCAGAGAGACCTATGATGATCATGATGATGATGAACTAAAAAATATAACTTTGAAAACACACTCAACACTGTCTAGTACAGGGAGTCCATAACCTAGTCAGTTACAGAGGAGTACTGTAATTCTGGATGCAAAGATCTTGTCATATAGCTCATCTCTAGATGAAACCCAGGAGTGTAACTAACCAACAGAGAGATCCCTCACACTTGGGAAAAATCACTGTTACGATGAACCAGACTCGAGGAATAGTGAAGTAGATACATTCATAAGGAGAATCCTCCCATGATGAGAGAAAAGGATAATTCCCACCCTAAATAGATTCCTTTATACTAAATATAGTTGGATTGATAGATGATCAAGGCACTACATCCCCCATAAAATCATAAAAATATTAAGATCTAAATTAGGGATGTGGAAATTAAAGATTAATTTCTCGATTAATCGTTAAACTTTTTGATCGATTAAAATTATTTTGATCGCTAATGAAAACACTCACCTCTCCGCCGGCTTCCGGGAGTCCCGTCACCGGACTCCTCCCCCCTTCCCCAAGTGACTCCGTCGGCTAACAAAGGGAAGGGGGGGGAGTCTGGTGACGTGGATGTCCGTGACGACTAACGAAGGGTAGGGGGAGGAGTCCGGTGACGTGGATGTCCGTGATGTCACCGGGCTCCTCCCCCCTTCGGTGGAGTTTGCCCAAGAAACTTTCTGCACAAGCGCCAGCCAAGGCATTGGCCTATACACATACAACACAGCAATGAAGTAATAAAATGAACTAGGATCACACTAATCCAGCACGTTATTATTCTGAGTTGCCCCACTCAGGCGGCGGCCATATTGAGTGGGGCACGTGAGATTAATAACGTGCTGGAATAGTGCGATCCTAGTTCATTTTATTACTTCATTGCTGTGCTGTATGTGTATAGGCCAATGTAGTTGGATCTGTATGTGCGTTATAAATAATCGAAATTAATCGATTAATCTATTTAAAAAATTTCGATTAATCAAACACGAAAATTTTAATCATTACCAGCCCTAATCTAAATAGGACTTTTCAGGTGCCAACATTACATCAAACTCACATAAATAAGTGTTAAAATTTACAATCAATATATATAAAATCAGCCATGTAAGTAACCATTCCATGGTCCATTGTTTGTTCATTGATTTTGACAGTGTAACCAAAGTGGCAAGAGTTCAACACATTTTGCATTCAGTTTTATCAAGAATAGAAGCAAACTACAATGTAATATGCACTAATTTGTATGCATATACGGGTATAAACAATTCATGACATAATAATACCTGAACAAAAGGTTCCTGCAAATGGTTAGCGGGATGAAATAGTTTGCATGACTAATTTTTGTGCATTGCCGTAGTTTCAGATTTTCCAAAAACACCCCCTTCATCAGGGCTTAGTGAGAGAAATCATGTATGTGGACTACAACCTCTGCAGCTTGAAATTTGTATTGAGCTGTGATGGGAAGGCTTCTAGCTTGTCAGCAGCTTGTTTGGCAGCCCTTTTTAAGAGAAGTCTCTTTTTTTAGAGAAGGCCTCCTAGGTATTGTACAATGGGGAAGCTAGGAAAAAGGGGCACTAGGTAAACATATTAGTGGGTAGTGTGTAAACCTCCGGAATACAGACAAGTTAGGCCCTCACAGGGGCAATGTAGTAGTGGCAACTGATCCCTGTTGATCTAGCAAGTCACAAAATCGCTTTAGAGTGGAATAGGACTTGAAATGCTAAACTGCGGAGAGGAGTATGACACAGATGTGAAACCAGTAGGTAGGAATTAGATATCCCAGAGCGCAGGAACTTAATAGCTACCTCTTATGTGGAAGGCTGAGCAGATGTGCAAGAAAACATTTGGCCTCAAGATCTGCGATCTGAGGTAGTCTGTCATTGTGTGCAAGGTACCATTTTAGTAGTAAATTAAAAATTGTGTTTCACCACCCCATGCCAAGATCTCCAGTTTTGAAGCAGGCAGACAGCCCAAACACACCAGAAAAAACTGTGTCAAGGGCAGAACCAAAGAGACACTTACTTTTAAAGGGTGAGTAAATGAAATGTTCCATTAGCACAAACTCAGATTGCCAGACACGAAGCCAAAGCTCCATATGCATCTGAACAAACAATATACAAATATTGGAACAAGCTTAGATGAGTGATTTTAATTATTAATGTACAATGAAGAAGAAATAAAGAAAAGCAAACCTTTATAGCCTTTTCATTTATCACACCTTAAGACAAGTTTAAAGACTAGCGCCAGTGGTTTGTACATTGAAGTCATTAATCACAGCTTTTGGATTTAGACTAATCCTATAATGTCGACAGACTAGGCCCTTTTACCAGAATGACATTTCAATTGCTGCGATGCATTGACATGCGTAGGCATGTTTCATCTTTACACAACGCACACTGCCATCCATATATATGTATAGTGAGAACATGGTACATAGAAAACAATTTCTATGTGACCTTGAATTAGGCCTGCAATTAATGCAGCTTAACACACCTGGCATCAATGATCTCTTAAAGTGACACTAAACTCAGGAGTTAAAGCTTAAAAATACATTAAAATACATTAATTATTAACAAAAATGTTTCTTATTTGTGTATCACTTGGCTGTAGATCTCCAAATCATCTCTGAATTCATGCTGACACTGTCCTTCCTTCTGGGGGGTGGCTACTTTTGTTCCCCATGGTCCATGTGTGTTTTGAAAAGTATCCACTACCCTAAGCTCACTCCCGTGATGGACAACAATTTCACATTTAGTTAACTCATTTGTATTGAGTTTGTAGTCCATGATGGGAGTGAGCTTCAACACAAAAGTAGTCACCCCCCAGAAGGATAGACAGTGTCAGCACAAATTCAGAGATCATTTGAGGATTTACAGCTGAGTGATACACAAATAAGTTACATTTTTGTTAATAGTTAAGGTACTTGATTGCATTTTTAAGATTTAACTCCTGAATTTGGTATCCCTTTAAGAATATCTTTAATGATTCGTTTCCCTAATTTAGCTCTCTATAAAACTGCACATGTGAAGGCTATATTATAAGCTAAAATAAAAAAAATGTGTGTCTCACCAAGTGAAAGCAGACAGAATGTTCATACATTACACAACAGTCTAGCAGATCTCCATTCGTTCTTTTCACCATTTCCTTTATAGCCTATAAATTTGATCTACAGGAAAGATCCGGTTTTCTAAGAGGGAGGAAGATATGTGGGCAGTTAGATTCCTTCACTGTTAAAACAAGCATTAAAAAGGGGCCCCTGGGATACTCTTATTTTCCAATATATGCCTTTTTCCTAAGTGAAATTATATTGATTTGGAACTAATTTTTTTTTTTTTACTGATGTTTTATGTCTTTTTTTTACTATTTGTATAACATTTGTATTTTACCAATAAAGTGTGGCTGCTCAATGAGTTATTGATCTTTGTAACAATTCATACCCTGCCCGGTAAGAGGCGATGGGAGAACTGCCATCATTTCTTACGATGAGAGAACTGCCACCATGACCATAATAACTTAGTAGGCTGTATGTTTTTCCCTGCTGCTGAAAAATGGATGAGGCCAAAGACTGATATTTTCTTTAACTTGTCTTCTGTTATTAAAGTAAATGTTATTTTTCTTTTTACGTGTGGGTGTGTGTAGTGAGAGAGTCCAAAATCGCATATATGATCAACCTTCTTGGGGTCTTTGCAAATCAATTTAAGGTGAACTACTGAAGACAATTGTAGATCTCTTCAAGATCTGATCCATGAATAAAAGTTTTAATTGCCAAGCATTACATTGACTCACAATTTTATTCAGAGTTTTTTCAGAGTTATTAAAAATGCTAAGAAACTGATTTACCATATGAACTTTTTTTTTTTTTTAAACGCGGTAACAGATGGAAGATGTGTCATTGTGTAAACCTGCAGATACTGCCCCTGACAGTAGGGAAAGGTTCCTTGAACAGGTGTGGAACTGAATGGAGTCAGGTGTGTATTGCTCTCAAAAGAGAGTATTTTTTGTCCATGATTACCTCTATGTGCTGCGAGAGCAGTTGGAGCTTGACACGTGGGGAGTTTGTGTTTACACAGACAGGCCGTCATCTGAGAGTTAAGGTGCCCATACACTGCTCCCGCGATCGTACGAGAATCGAGCAGTGTGAACGAAGATGTGCGACCGTTTCTACTGTATGGTCGCACGTCTTTTGTCTAAGGAGCACGCTAGAAAACCAGCCGAAAATCGTACGATTTTCGGCTGGTTAGAACGGTGCTCGGGAGACAAATGCCAAACGGGCACACTGCCCGTTCAGCATTGCGGTCATCGGAAGCCCGTCCCTCAGGGGGGCGGGCTTGCGATGATCGAGAGTATGATCTGCCTGTCCAAGATGGGCAGATCGTACGTTTTTTTAAGTACTTTACAACCATCGCAAGACTAAGGTCTTGCGATGGTTGTATAGTGTATGGCCACCTTTAGACATTGTGAAAGGACCGAGGTTATCCACTTTCAAACAGATAGCTGTGTCTGAGCCAAGCAAGTAGCAATCTGCATGTGACAAGACAAAAGTCCCGTCTGGTGACTGTGGGAACCAAAGTGGGAGGCTGAGACTGGGACAGCTCTGTCCTATGGAGGAATAGACAGAGCTGTGCGACAAAATAGCCAAGAACCTGAAATATGTTTGTGCTCATTGTTATACTAAACAACACCTGCATGGGCAGAACACTGGGTTACTTTGTTTGGATGAATAAAAGTGGACCAAAAGCCCTAAAATGCATTCTGCTGAGTAATTTTTATTCTTAATAAACTCTCAATTTTGAAGCTAAATCTCCCAACTCCAAAAATATAGGTAAATGTAAGCAAGAAGAAGATGATACATGTAAAAAAAAATGATTCTAATTAAATGATTCAGAAGCTGATAACATTAATTATCTGTGTTAGAATTTGGTGATTGCTGATATTAGGTACTAGTGATGTTGTTTCATTATATACTGTTATAATATATAAGAATGGTAGTAATGTAGTATGAATGTACATTTAGAGATATCTAGATGATTGGATAAAGAATATAAGGCCCCTTTTACATGGGCATCCGCCTGCTATAAGCAGCAGGGGATCTGTGAACAGATTTGAGCAGCATGCCACTTATGTCACCCCCATGTCCATTCAGTTATTTTAAATCACACTAAACGGACCCATGTTAGGTCTATACAGTATTTCAATTTATATCTGGGGCAGCACAGTGGCGTAGTGGTTAGCACTTCTGCCTTGCACCACTGGGGATCCTCGGTTCAAATCCCATCCAGGTCACTATCTGCAAGGAGTTTGCATGTTCTCGCTGTGCTTGCGTGGGTTATCATCTTGGTACTCTGGTTTCCTCCCACACTCCAAAGACATGCTGGTAGGTTAATTGGCTCCTGTCTTAGTTGGCCCTCTATGCATGTGAGATAGGGACCTTAGATTGTCTTGAGGGTAGGGACTGATGTGAATGTGCAACTATGTAAAGCGCTGCGTAAATTGTCAGCTCTAATTAAATAACTGCAATAAATAAATTACCTCTGATCCATCCCATTTAGACCCAAAAAAAGGGAAAGGGATTCAAACCTTCTCCATAATTTTTTTTCAGAATTAAACAAACTCGGAGGTAATTGTGTATAAATGGACAATTTTGGATAGTGAAAGGTTTGAGCCTCTGTCAGTGTTTTAATAAAAAAATTTCAATATATTTAAAATATATATTATAGCAGTGTGGGTAAGGGTTCCCAAAAAAAGGGAAAGGGATTCAAACCTTCTCCATAATTTTTTTTCAGAATTAAACAAACTCGGAGGTAATTGTGTATAAATGGACAATTTTGGATAGTGAAAGGTTTGAGCCTCTGTCAGTGTTTTAATAAAAAAATTTCAATATATTTAAAATATATTTTATAGCAGTGTGGGTAAGGGTTAGAACTTCCAACAATGTTTCTATTACTGTCTGTGCCTCCTGTCCTGGTGATACCCGCTCCCTTCATTTCTTTTCCTGATACAACAGGGAAATAAAGGAAAATCTCTCCAATGAGAGACATAGAAAAATAAAAACTCTATTCAGAACCAAATAAATTGTCTTAAGTCAGGCTGTTAAGGGTTTATAAACGCTAACAATGAACCTCTCCTGGTTGGTCCCTTTTTGTCTGTGTTTTTTTATATGTATATATATTATATATTTGTATATATGTTTAATATGTGCAAAAAAATGGTGATCCTGCCAGAAATTTCTGTGCTGCATTTTTATCAGCTATATTGTTTTCAGTTATGTCTATGGACTATAGATTACATAACCCAATCCCTCTATGGTATGCAGTAGAGAAAGTTTTCTGTAATCCTGTCCTTTTTCTGTTATCCGGATATATTAAGGGGAGTTGGTGTTGTCATCCTAAAAAAAGAAGTGAGTTACTGGCAGTATCACCAGGTGAAAATAAAGGGAACAGGCTTGAAGAAAAAAAACTAAGGCAGCTACCACATCTAAAGACAGGTTAGCTGCAATATGTCAAACATTTGTTTTGGTTTAGATACTCTTTAAAGGAGAACTATGATGTGAGTGCTTTTCACTCACCTCATAGTTCTAGCTGGCCTGTGACAATGAGACTGTCACAGGTCGGCTCAGTAGATCGGGAGGTGAGCGAACACATACCGGCGTTCGCTCACTTCTCGATCCTGTCACTGCACAGAGCCGTGACAGGGGAGGGGCTGGATTCCCCCCTCCCCACTCCGATTCAATTGTTACCTTTTGCAAGCAGTTGGATACTAAATAATATTTTGATTATGGACTTTTTCATAATGTTTAGCTCATAACAGAAAATGCAGATTATGTAGTATATCAAATGTGGTGTCTTTGTTGGTTTATATGTTAGGTACAAAAACAGGAATACTAGAATATTGTCAGAATGTTAGATAATAAAAATATGATGACAGAGATTGCAGAAAAAAACACTGACGACTTCATCAAATTTCATCATTCAAATGATTCTGTTTTGACATGTATGATGATTAACCATAAAAGCAGAAGCAAGGTTGATTAATAAGCCCGAAGCAACAGGTTCATGTTGCTTTCAATACTAAACTCAATATGTATTTGCTCCAGTAAAAAGGAGAAGGAATGCATGACATCCAAGTAATATATTCAACCACAATCCTAACCATAAGTATACTGTACATGATGAGTATGGTGTGGTTATAAGACAATGAAATGCACTACAGGATGTATAATAAAGAATTGGCCCAACTATTATTTTGTCTTAACATTAGAATTCAACAACTAAAGCTTTATCTTAAGTACAGTTTTCATTCTTTTATTATCAACATAAAGACCACTTGTTAATATAAACAGATTCTAGGTGATTTCCTCACCTAGAATCTGATATTTTAGCAACTGGGCTATAATATTTTATAATTCCCACAACTGGGAAATTTTTCTGGACTTTTTGCTTCTCTTAAGACCTTAAATTGACAATGAACTCAAGCGTTGAATCTTAAAAATGCATTCAAGTACCTTAACTATTAACAAAATGTATCTTATTTGTGTATTAATCGGCTGTAGATCCTCAATTCATCTCTGAATTCATACTGACACTGTCCTTCCTTCTGGAGGGTGGCTACTCCAAGCTCACTCCTGTGATGGGCTATAATCTTAATACAAATTAATAAACTAAACGTGAGATTGTAGTCTATCATGGGAGTGAGCTTGGAGCGGTGGCTACTTTACAACACACACAGGGACCATGGGGAAGAAAAGTAGCCATCCGCCAGAAGGAAGGACAGTGTCAGCATGAATTCAGAGATGATTTGAGAATCTACAGCCGAATGATACACAAATAAGATACATTTTTGTTAATAATTAATGTAATTAAATGTATTTTTAAGATTTAACTCCTGAGTTTAGTGTGAGTTTAAGGGATCATTGATGCCGGGTGTGTTAAGCTGCATTCATTAACGCAGACCTAATGTAAGGGCACATAGAAACAATTGTTTTCTATGTGCCTTGTTCACACCATACATGGATGGCAGTGTGTGTTGTGTAAAAATGAAGCATGCCTCCACATTTCAACGCACTGCAGCATTAGTAGAGTTGAATGAAATGTCATTCTGGGGAATGGGCCCAGTCTGTCGACATTATAGGATTAGTCTACATCCTAAAGTTTTGATTAATGAGTGCAATGTGCAAACCATTGTTGCTAGTCTTTAAAATGATCTAAAGCTGTGATAAATGAAAAGGCTACAGAGGTTTGCTTTTCTTTATTTCTTCTTCATTGTACATTAATATTTAAAATAATCTCATCCAATCAGTATTTTTAACATAAGTGATTGTGGCCTGAATTGAAGTGATGGGGATTCTTTTTTAATTATATTGGTATTCATACGGCGCAGACTAATGAAATGCAACACTTTACATGCACATTCACATCAGTCCCTGCCCTCAAGGAGCTTACAGTCTAAGGTCCCTATCTCAAATGCATACATACAAGACCAATTTAGACAGGAGCCAATTAACCTTCCAGCATGTCTTTGAAGTGTGGGAGGAAATCGGAGTACCCGGAGGAAACCCACGCAATCACAGAAAGACAGGGAGAACATTCAAACTCCTTGCAGATAGTGTCCTTAACCAGGATTTAAGGCAAACCTCAGTGCAACAAGGCAGAAGTGCTAACCACTACTCCATTGTGCTGCTCATAGCACAGCATGGGGATGGGTCTGGTCACCACTGGCTACCAGTGCTTTAGGGGGAAAATTACCACTAATTACCTAAACATTTCCAGGACAGGAAGGGGGAAAACCACTACTGACTACCAATGCTTTTAAAAGGTGCAGGGACCTTCACTTACCACCAATGCCTAGAAAGAGAGGGAGTGGGGCTATTCCACTGACCACCAATGCCTATGAAGGAGTGAAGGAGGGTGGAAACCTTTAGGGCCCACTTACACCAGGGCAATACACTGCAGTGAATTTAACACGTGTTATTTTACACATTAAATGCGCTGCATTGGGGCTGCCAGTGCACCACAGCATACCAAAAATTGAACATGCACCAAACTGCATTGGGAAGATGCACTGGGGTGCTATTTACAATGAATTGCACCGCAGTCCACCAATACACATAAAGTGCGTTACCACAATGCCCAGTTGAAAAAGGGCCCTTCCAGACAGCCAATGTCTGGGAAAGTGGGAAAGTGACCATTAGTGCCTTGGGAGGGGCAATTCCTTCTTCCTCTGATGCAGATGCTGCAAGGAGTAATTATTCCTCCCACTGATGTTAGCAATAGAAAATTATTTCATCCATTGACTTTACATATACACTATCAGCTGCCTATATAAAACACAACCGTGCGAAACAATAATAAAGAAGTATTTCTATTCTGACTCTCTGTGTCAGCATTTATTATTTCTTCACTGATAGTGTGCACACTTTGTACTGAATTTGGCCCAGGGACAGATATATGTCGGATTATTGATGTCTGAGTCCTTAACAACAGTTCTTCCTTCCACTTACCATCAAGATCTATGCAGTTTTTCCTCCCATTGACTGCTGACACCGAAGCAATTTTGCCTCCAAGTGACCAGCAGATGGGACAATGTTACATACTTCTGACCTATATATATTGTGTTGTTTATTATATTGTATATTACATACTCCTAACTGCTACACCATACACACACAGTGATCTATGTTATATTGTACTCACTGCTGCACTCTGTAAGCTGTGCTGTACATTACATACTCCTAACCACTATGTTTACTGTCTTATGAATTGCTGGTTGAAGTGTAGTCCACAACTATTTTAATGGAATTCTTCTTTATGCTAAGATCAGCAAAGTGTTAGCTGACTTTCAATATTCTGTGCAGAGAAAGGCATATGTAATAAAAGAGTTTCAATTGTTACAAAATGATCCTTTATGCTAAGGTTATGCGTGTCTGTAAGACTCTCATTTGTTCTACTGCAATGCAATATTTCATGAGTACAAGGACTATGTCATGTATGTGTGGGGTATACATAAGTAGGCTCAGATGCTATTTAGCCTTGCCTAATATACAGTGTAATTTAACCATTCCCCCTTTTGATGCTGTGCATGCTGCAGGTCCTCATCTGAGGTATGTTTCCTTCTCAAATTCTAAAGCAAGGTATGCAGTGGACAGAATGTTACAAGGGCATTGAAATTCTGCCAATTTTCCTTTTCTGGCAGAAAATGTAATGAGCCTGGAAAAAAAGAAAAATAATGCAGCCATCACATCTAAGGACTGGTAAACTGTGATATATTAGATTTTTGTTAAGTTTAGATATCCTTTAAACACCCTTTTTTTCATGAAAAAGAAGAAAACACTTTTTATTTTTACTTTTAAGAAGCAAAACAATAATTACAATGCAATTCAGCAATAAAGAGTGAATGATCTAACTTTTGTGACCCAGAAGTTCCATATACCTCATATTTGCTGATGTGCCTATGCAAGTGTCACTTCCTCATATACATGCACTTATTTTAACTTACAAGCTCTATCTGACTGTAAGCCAAAAAAAGACACCTACTGATCATTCCTCCTACTTAAATATCTTTGGATGACAAAGACACCCTTTCAAAAATTCCCAGTGTACTTTACCCACATTGAGGGAAACGTATAAAAGGTAAGGCAAAAGGCACATTAGGTACTTGATCAACTATTACCAGGGTTCAGTACCATGTTCACCATGAGAGCTGCCTGCCTTATTGCACTTGTGGTAATAGTGGTAGAGACTACCTCTAGCATACGAGACACTAGTATAAGTGAGTATCTTATAATGTTATCATTCTTGCTGATTATTGTATTTTTATTGTGGAGCAGAATTACTGTATTTTTAATGTGTGCAACAGAACAGCAGTACAGCAGTTCTCAAAACGGTGCCAGTAAGTACAACGATGATGTGCAAGGTACAGAAAACCCAAAGAGGACAGTCAGAAGTCTTGTCTTAATTGATTTAGAGTGGACCTCTTTATTGACTTCTCTTCATTTTCCTCCTCCTGTCCCCCATTATTCTATTGGACATTAATGACACCCTCCGTCCAAAGCCTCCTGGGATATTGATGCCACGCATCACAGGAGGCTTCGGGCAATCCCTGCTTCACTGCGCATGTGCCAGGAAATTTACCCTACTACAACAATGCGTATGTGTGGGACCCGAAATGCCGCAGTGGAGCAGTGGCTTACAGAAGCCAATGCTGGATTCACTGGTCTTGTGAGTATAATTTTTTTGTGGCAAGCCAGCTGGACAAAATAAGGGAAGAAAATATTGTAAAGAGAGCAGGGAAGTTCCTTTTGGAGTAAATTAAAATCTCATTGGTTGCTTGTTGCACCATCTTTGCTTCACATTTTTCAGGCATATCTAGTTTCAAATATTCTTTTTTATATTAAGTGCATGCATGATAAATGGTATGTGAATGCAACACTTGTGGGCATTAATTGCCTCTCCAAAGACAAAGCCTTCATACTTCTCCCAGGCCAGCAACATCTTTGTTTTGGAATTATTATTATTATTATTCAAGATCAGTGTCTGCTTCATAGAGTCTAGCCTGACTGTTGGTTGTACAGTGTGTGTGTGTGTGTGTGTATATATATACTGTACATACATATATATTGGCATAATTCTCAACCTCTGCCACTACACTGCCGGATAGTCACATTGAATAGTATAACATGACTAATGACATTATTCTAAGGCAACATTCTTAACGCTCCACTCACACACCTTGAAAAATTGTGACTAGGTCACTATATATATTCAGATGTGACGTGGCAGGAATGTCACTCCCAGACAGCCATACATGTTTCTACTAGTAAGGAGGGCTAAAAGCCACCATTTTTTTGTTTTGTTATCTACAGTATGTCCTCACTGAAGCTTTTTCTTCACTTCCTGTTTTGGAGACAACCATGTCACCATAATATAAAACAAGGGGAGATCAAAACAGACAACAATAATATCCTTTCTCTGCTAAAACATTTTTTGCCTATATCAGTTTTGCCAAAAGATGTGTCTTTATTTATTAATGTGTTCAATAAAAGTGTGCTTCATATCTTTGTTTTTCTTATGTCTAGTTTCTCAAGACTTCAAAACCATAACATGTTGTGATCCGAACGTTAATTGGCTTAACTGGAAAAACATCATCAACTACAACGAGACAAGTAAAGGATGTGTTCCCAAAGCACTTTTGTGAGTATTCTCTTTTATTCAATTCCTTCATAGTTCCTAACTGGCAATGCCAGTCTATCACAGAGCTCACACTAGTAGTTCTGTTTTGGGTAGGTAATGGCTGCTTGAATAAGCTGCTCGTAGAATAGTAGTAAAGACTACTGATGGGCCGAACACCCCTGTGTTCGGTTCATATTCGAACCGAACACAGGGGTGAAAGGTTAGAATACGAAAGGCCGAAAGGTTAGAATACGAACTGCAAACTAGTCAATGGGGGTCGAACGTTCGAAAATTAATGTCCCCTTTAAAAGGCTTATATGCAAGTTATTGGCCATAAAATGTGTATGGGGGTCCAGGTACTGCCCTGGGGGACAGGAATCAATGACAAAAAAAATATACCGTTTTTAAAGGAGCAGTGATTTTAACATCACTTAAAGGGTAAGAATAAAAATGCAAAATTCCTACAAATATGCCTGGGGGCTCCCATAACCTGCCTGTGAAGTGGCGGATCTTTAGGTCTGGTAGGAATGTTAGGAGGGATCAATTGTTTTTTTAAAAAACTGCGTAGGGTTCCCCCTAAAAGTCATAACAGGCCCTTAAGGTCTGGTAGGAATATTTAGGAGTGACCCCGTGTAGAAATAAAAAAATAAAAAGTGTCTGGGGTTCCCCCTTAAAGTCCCTACCAGGCCCTTAAGGTCTGGTAGGAATTTTAAGGAGGAACCCCACCCCCAAAAAAGGGGATGGGGAAACTTGGGTTCCCCTCTAAAATTCCATACCAAACCCTTGATCCTAGCATAGGCCTAGCAGGGCCGGAAAGGGGGGTGCGAGCGAGCGCCCCCCCTCCCTCCTGCTCCAGGACACATGTCCTCGGCACTGGGAGGGTACTTTTCCAGGGTCGCCCCTGGAAAAGCACCTTGTCCCCATACCGATGGGGACAAGTGCCTTGTCCCCACAACCCTGACCCGGTGTTTGTAGGGGTCTGCGGGCAAGAGGGCTTATTTGCATCGGGGTACCCCTTTAATTAAGGGGCACTCAGATCCCGCCGCCCTCCCTTGTGAATTAATAAGGGGTGCTTGTACCCCTACACTTTTACTAAAGGGTTAAATGTTTAGTTATTAAAAAGTCCAAACTTATGATAAAATCCTTTATTTTGGGGGGAAAAACATGTTTTTGACAAGTCTTTTATTTTAAAACAAAAACAAAAAACAAATGGATCCACCGAGGTAATCCAGGGTCAATCATGATGTCCAGCGTTGTCTACGTCAACGATGAAATAAAAAATAAAACAATAAAAACATTAATAGAAATGTTTTTTTTTTTAAACGCCGGCCGCCGTCCTGTCCGCTCCCCGCCGACTCCCGCCGCATAATGGCATTTTTACAGATGCCGGCAAAACATACACAATTGGGCAGAGCTAGCGGCGACAGCTAGCTCCTCCCAATTGTGTAGTTTGCCGTCATCTGATAGGCGAGACATGATTGGGCAGAGTCATCACGACTTTGCCCAATCATGGCTCTAACTCAATACTGAGCCCTGATTGTGGTCAGGTGCAAGACTTTAACCAATTAGAGCTTCAGAGTGCATTTTGCCTTTTGGAACGCCCCATAAAGTTCGGCGTTCAGCAAACGCTCGAACGGCGGATGTTCGATTCGAACTCATGCTCGGATCGAACAGTCGGTCCATCCCTAGTAAAGACAACATATAATAGTTTGGCTGTATTTAGAAATTGGACAAAACATTTCAAATTTCAAAATTAACTTTTCATACACACACAGTAGAAAGTTAGGTGTTGAGAAGCTTTGGGAAGTTGTGCAGTACATTGTGAGAATAAGAACAGATGCCAAACATCAATTCCAGGATACAAAAGAAGCAATTCCAGGATACAAAAGAAGCAATTATCACTTCATTTATCCAATCATGTGAAAAGAAAATGCCTGTTCACTTATTTTATTTGTACATGATTAGATATTTGAAGTGAATATTCACACAATTTATTATGTGAATATCCTAAATTCCTCGTAAATCAGCCTCTCTGACTCACTAACTTTTTGCAAGCTTGTGGTTGCACTTGCACCTTTTTGCAGCCACAGAGGCACTGATTGTGCCTGTGTTTAATGTCTTGTGTTGAGTAGAGAATAAGGCAGTAGGTTTTAGTTTATTTGGTTACCTGTCCCTAACCACTCTGCTGCTGCTGAGTCTCAGGTGAGGAGGAGGAGACTGAACTAACCTGAGCGGTACTTATGTGCACAGGACCGATATAGACTAGTACAGTAAGATAGGTTGTGGTGTAAGGTAATCAAAGAACAGCAAGACTGCTAGTCCTCTCTGTGTACCAAACAGTCACATGACTGTTGTGGGCACTCTGACTGGCAGGAGTTCTAAATTAAAATACCATAATTATTGGAATTAGGGGCCAGGTGGCAACCCTACTCCAGGCCCATGAGTGTATGGGACCCAGGCATATCACTATTACTTTTATTGAGCAGTTGCTTGCTCATACGTTCACCCCATTTTCAGTTGTTTGAGCTACTAGCAGGTTTAATGGGCTCATTTTTTTTTTAAAAAGAAGGAACTATAACCCACTTTATTAAAAAGTTAACTGTTAATGCAATCTAAAGCATATTGCAACTGTACTGAAAGCTGAACGCCACACAAACTGTGTTTACAGGAAAATAGAAATACAAAAATATTATGTGAACTGTCATATATGCCAAATGATTTGTAATTCTATCCAGCCTTTTTTTGTGATTCATGCACTCAGGGCCGGCCTTAGGGGTGTGCGAGCCGTGCGGCCGCACAGGGCGCCAGGGCGCTGGCCACTGAAGGGTGTGGCCACTAAAGGGTGTGGCCACTGAGGGGCGCTGTAAAGCTTTCTCGCACAGGGCGCCTAAAGGCTTAAGGCCGGCCCTAACTCCTGTACTTCAGAACAGTTAACTGGGTGACGCCATATTCTCAGTTATGCATAAGGAACAGTAGTTAGTCCCCCCACCTCGCGGTCCGTTGACTTGCAATAGAACCTTTTGATTTAGTTCCAATCCATTGCGTTGCAATATGTTTTTCAGCAGATGCTAACGGAAGGGCACAGACAAATGAATGGGTGTCAATGGGGCTAGTGCACACCAGATCCATTGTGTTACGTTATGCTGGGGAAAAAAGTAGGGCATGTTCTACTTTTTGCTGCGCAATGCAATGCAATGGAACACAACGCAATGGAGCGCTGTAAGCTGGCTACATTGACACACATTTATTTTTTGGTGCCCTTCCATTAGCATCTGTTGAAAAATGTATTGCAACACAACGGATCACAACACAATGGATTGCAACACAATGGATCCGGTGTGAATGGGCTCTGATAAGTCACCAGCTCCCTTCTGCTGTCAGCACATGTGCAAACATTAGAGCATGATTGCTTCCTATTCCTGCCCTTTGGCTTCCAGTCAGTGTGCTGTGCAGGACTGACAGAGGCTGACATTAACACAGATTAAGACACTTATGCTAGTTGTATGCAGGGCCGGATTTCAGACAAGGCCACCGAGGCCCGGCCTCGGGGTGGCAGGGAGCAGAGGGGCAGCACAGGTTTGAAGTCTCCCAACGCCCGGAACATGGAGTTCCAGGTGCCGGGAGGTAATTTGTTTTCTACATTTAGCCCTGCTTTGCACCTGCAGGGCTAAATGTAGAACAGGGAAACCACTTGTTTCTTTACAAGTGATCTTGGTGATGTGGCCAAGATCACTTGTAATTAGACTGCAGGCTGTCCGTCCTCTCACTCCGCTGCCCCCCCCCGCACCTACCTCTCTGCATGCTGGCTCCGTCCTCCCGGCTCCATCCTCCCATCGCTGGCCACCGATGTCTTCAGGATGGACAGTGGGGAGCAGAGTTAAAAATAACCCTGGTGCTCCATGTAGACCTTGAGAGGGGAGAGCAGTCTTCCCCTCTTTGTATGTAAAAATAAATCTAACCACTTTAAAAAGGGATACCATTGTTTTTTTAATGCCTGCTAAGAGTTCAGCTTTAAGTCAAAAATAATAATATTTTTTTTCATTTGTCGTTTGAATTAGAGGCTCCCATCTGAAGTTATATTGCCAGCATATTACATTGTAAAACAATGTCAACATTTCAGAAAGTTGTTAGAACTGTTAGCCATTGCTGAGCTTTTTTTCTGAAAATGCTTGTTCCTTGGCTATCAAGGCAGTCTTATGACTTAAATTCATTCCAGCCAGAACAAGTTTGCATGTCAGGAGTTTTGATTTCAAATTGAAACCAGCTTCATGTTTTGGGACACTAAGAGGTCTATTCACAAAGCTGCCGAAGGATCTGGCCGTAGCTTCGGCCGATCCTTCGGCTATCTTCGGCCCCAGGACCCCTTCTGTTCAGGAGAACCGAGGGGGTGCTGTATGGGCTGTTCACAATAGCCCGTACAGCTCCCGATCACGGCCGAGCGGCTCAGTCGAGCCGA
>NW_017306521.1:346402-360145 GCF_000935625.1 Nanorana parkeri | reverse complement strand
AAGAAAAAAAAAGACACAGTGGGGTTTCTCTTCTTGGCTGCAGGGAAGAGGGGGCTCCCAGAGCGCCCGGGAGATTTTTCTTGATCGGTCATTCACTCGGCTGCACTCGGCAGCTTTGTGAATAGAACCCTAAGTCAAAGTAGTAAGGATACAACCAAGCAACTTCATTTTCAGCTCGAGGTCAGTAATGACAACTAGATATTTCCCTCAGCACAGGTTTTCTTTTTTAAGCAGTTTAATAACCAACTTTTTCTGACCTCTTTTCCAAAATTGTATCCAATATACATTACTTGGATGCAAATATAACTCAGATATTAATTATATCATTACTATTACTTAGCCTAGTGCAGATTTCATGGTCTCTTACATAGTCAGGTGACATTGTTCTGTATTCATGCAATATTTATATTTTTTATTTTATTTTGTTCTTTTTTTAGTGTGAACACAACTAATGGGATGCGTTGCGCTAATCCTAGAAACAAATCTATTACCGAGGCTATTAAGAAGTTTAACAACAGCATGAAATAATTGACGTAAATCATCTCATCTCATCTGGAGTCAACAAGGCTTTTATACAATTCTATTTTTTTCTGACAACTGTAGTTATCTTCAAGTTTCTTATTTCTCTGTGTCTGTATGTATCTTTTTATTTAATGTTTGTCACAAATCTTTTGGGTATAGGTATCTATAACACATTTTGGGGTCTATTTATCAATGTTTTCCGCCAAAACTAAAACGACTTTCATTGAAGATTCATACATTTTTCACATTGAAACCTGGGTAAATGTGTGAGAATCTTGGGTGAAAGTTTTGGAAATCATTGATAAATAGACACCTTAGACTTATTTACTACAGGAATGCAAAGCGCTGTAATGGTTCACAAATGGTCCACAGCAGTTTGGGAAATGGTATCCAGTCAGAACAATGTAAGATTGGTTGCTATAGACTTCGGCACTATTTACATTGCATTTTAATGACTACATATTCATGTAGGCATGTGTTAATTAAGTTTTTAAAAGCACTGTCAAAGTGACACTAAACTCAGGAGTTAAATCGTAAAAATTGATATACTGTAAGTACCTTAACTATTAACAAGAATGTATCTTATTTGTGTATCACTCAGCTGTAGATCCTCAAATCATTTCTGAGTTCATGATGACACTGTCCTTCCTTCTGGAGGGTGGCTACTTTTGTTCCCTGTTCCAAGCTCTCTCCTGTGATGGACTACAATCTCACGTCTAGTTAGCTCATTTGTATTAGTATTGTAACTTGCAACTGAAAGAATGAAAGACTTGTTGGCAGTCAGCTACTGTACAGGACATTTAAATCAATATTTTGCTAATGAGATAATCATCATCAGGCTGTTAAATCTCTTAGTAGCAAGAGATGAAAATTGTCCATGTAGTCCTAGACTAAACAAGACTATCTAATAAAAGTAATTTACTGCTAATTATTGTAAATCTAACTACAGCGATAAGCACTATTTGGAACTTGTTTGTATTGTTTAAATTATTAAGTGAGCTGCACATTATCTACAAGTATATTTGCAATCCTTGATGTAGATTTATTTGGACTGAAACTGGAAATGTAGGAAATCAAGAACCACAAATAAACATGTATTGGTAATCAAAAAAAAAAAGTTTCTGGTCATTTTATGTTTTTTTTTAACTTGACAAATACATAAACTAATGTAGGGATAGGTTTTTTAATTCTTTCTATAAAAGCTTTATTTTATATGCAGTGTTAACACTTAATTTATGCTGCATCCATGACACCCCATTTATAAAGCATGTTGGAGATGTGAATTTTCTGATAATATTGATGGGACCCCGGGCAATTATTTTCTTGTGCCCCTCACCATGCCCCACCCCCTACCTGTCACTCTCCCCCCATGCAATATAGCCCGCTATATGCTGAAGGCGCAGAGCCGCGCTGCAGCTGGGATGGATGTAAAACATATTGCCAGATCCACCCTACCACCTGATTGACAGCTGACTCTGCCTCTCTAGAGGCTATGTCCACCCCCTCCCCCATCCGTCACTCCAGTCAGCGCTGGAGGATCAAAGAGGGGAGGGGGGAATCCCCAAGGGGAGAGGTGACTGGTAGTCACTGCTCTCTGCAGAAAGAGTGAGTTCAGGAACTGAGTGATCAGCAGTATGTGACTGCTCAGTTCTCAATCAATAGAGCTGACTAATGACACCTGGGGGACACAATAATAATGACACCAGAGGGGACACAATAATAATGACAACAGGGGACCACAATAATAATGACACCAGGGGGACACAATAATAATGACACCAGGGGACCACAATAATAATGACACCAGGGGGACACAATAACAATGACACCAGGGGGACACAATAATAATGACAACAGGGGACCACAATAATAATGACACCAGGGGGGACACAATAATAATGACACCAGGGGGACACAAGATGAAACAATAATAACACCAGAGGGACACATTAACAATGACACCAGGGGGACACAATAATAAGGACACCAGGGGACCACAATAATAACGACACCAGGGGACACAATAATAACGACACCAGGGGACACAATAATAACAACACCAGGGGAACACAATAATATTGACACCAGGGGGACACAATAATAATGACACCAGGGGGGACTCAATAATAATGGCACCAGGGGGGGACAATAATAATGACACCAGGGGAGACACAATAATAATGACACCAGGGGAGACACAATAATAATGGCACCAGGTGGGAACCAATAATAATGACAACAGGGGAGACCCAATAATAAGAACAGGGGGGACCCAATAATAATGACACCAGGGGACATAATAATAATAACACGAAGGGACATCATAATAATAATAATAACATAATAATATGATGAAACCAGAGGACTTGCTCAGGTGTCATTATTATTATTTTGTCCCCTGGTGTCATTATTATTATTATTTAAAAAATAATAAAAATGATGGCACCACGGGACATGCTAAGGTGTCATATTGATACTGCTTCAGCGCTAGTTTATGGGGTGCAGGGCCCCACAACAATGACTGGGCCCGGGGCACATGTCCCTTTTGCCCTGCCTTAAAGATGGCCCTGATGCTTGTATGCAGCCTCTGCATTATTTACATAAATGGGAGGGAGAGGGGAGATGCTTGGAGTCAGAGAAGTGTTTCCCTCTTATGAGTGGTTCAGCAGTCTGTGTAATCTGGTCTCATCTGCTTTTCAGTTCTATTTCAGAAAAACAGCTGTCAAAAGTGCCTCCTGAACATTTTGCTCTTTCATAGAGTTTGCCACCTGCTGACTCCTAGCGGTAAACATGAAATAGTCATATACAGTTTTTCCTATTTATGAGATTATAAAGGAAGGGATTAGGGATGTCCAGATATCAGTTCAGATACCAGTGCCAATACTTGGCATTTTCATGAGAACTACCAGGGTTGCAGTGGTTGCAGCTGGGACTTAGCTCTGGTGATCCACCGCTGTCCTGAAATCATTAGTCTGTATTGTAGTTTTAGAAACTGTCACATGACAATAAACTAAACATTTTCAGTAATTGGTATCTGTGAGTACTTGGACAAGTATCAGTACTTGTACTTGAAAAAAAGGTATCGGTGCATCCTTAATATATATTTATTAACAAAACATTAAAAACAGGGATAAACAAATTCAAGGTGCTCCGTATGCTCCTTATAAATGACAGTTGCCTCCTAAACGTTTTCATTTTTCTTTAGTCTAGTCTTGGAGCTGAAAAAGTATCTTTACTTGTATTTGTACTTGTACCGAGTACTGTACTTGGTATCTGAACATCTCTAGAAGGGATGTGTTTTCTTACAGCCTTGTTGTGTTTTGTTTTGCTTTCACTTTTTGTTTTCTTGTATAGCATTGCATTCAGAAATCCTGTCCTGTGAAATTGAGTCCTGTGTTAGGGATGGGAACAGAGAGTCCTGTCTGTTCTGTCAGCTGGCCAAACCCTGGTGAACTCAGTGTGTTTGATCTATCGTTGACAAAAAAGGGAGACAGTATTTTGGCAATGGTCTTTGCCAGCCCTCCCTCATAGGAGAGGCTTTTCTGTTAGCCCTTCTAACAGAAAAGCCTCTGATGAGGACGATTCACCTCAAGCAGGTGTTTCTGGATTGAGAACCCAGAGCTGAAGCCCAGGCCTAAAGCATATCACCCCTCTGTGTGAGCAGGCTGTGTGTCTGGAGACCATGTGTGCCTAAAGCTGGCCATACATTATGCAAATTTTGGCCGGTTCTTCTTGCTGGTAAATCTCATTATCAGTTGTAAACTTGATTTGGAGACTGTCTGTCCTAACAAAGGGTTAAAGATCTAGCAGCATTGTATGGTAACGAGCAGGAGCTCAGTTTGTCCTTGGTCTTTCTATTAGGACAGTCATATTTTCCAGTTACTGAAATTGAGAGAGAAGCTGGCAAAGGCCTGCAAAATAGAGAACTTTAAAAGGTAAAATAAAATAGGATTTGATTGTACTTACCATAAAATCCTTTTCTCTGCGTTCATTGAAGGACACTGAGGAGATATTTATCTCTGTACCGATGGTTATACCACCACTTGCAAGTAAGATGCTAGGCACAAAAAAAGAAGCTTGGGGGTGGCTCCTGCTAGGGGCTACCCCCCTCCCCCATCCAAGATTGCTCAGTTAGTCATAAAGCAATAGAACTAAGGCACAAAAAGACCCAAAGAAGGGAGGGTGCTGTGTCCTTCAATGAATGCAGAGAAGGGGATTTTACAGTGAGTAAAAAAAAAAACCTATTTTCTCTTCTCTCATTCATTGAAGGACACAGCAGAGATCTTGATCTCTGTAGTGATGGGACGTTTCAAAGCAGTGTCCACGAGGGGCGGGAACAATAAAAATTTGAATAACAAAAACCCTGGCTCCAGACAGAAAGTCTCCCACCATGACGGGGACCCTGTTAGCCTGGGAGATACTGTGACAAACCAGCCCAACAGCCAGTTGGTCATATGCATCTCCCATAAGATCTCTCACAGGTTGCACCAAATTTCTTCAGGGCTGTCGCAGCTGATCTCACTCGATGGCTAAGCTGGGCAGACTACAAAAATCTATATTTCCAGCCTGTTACCCAGCTCAGCTGTTGAACGCAGATCAATGGCAAGTGAAGAAAATTAAAAAAACCCTACTAGGGATAAAAAATAGGAACAAAGATCCCCAGCAGGGAGATAGGTCCTTACTCCTTGACGCTAGATAAAAAACTGAGCTCCCTTCAATGGAGGTGTGGCCACCAGCAGGAGTTACCCCCACAGCGGAGTTTTTTTTTGTGCCTAGAGTCCTACTCCTGCAAGTGGCAAATATAACCCATCAGTACAGAGATCAAGATCTCCACCGTGTCCTTCAAAGAATGAAGGAGAATTTTTTTTATTATTTTTATAATGCTGTGTGAATACGAACAAATAACAAACATATAGTGGTGTTTTCTCAATTTTGACTGAAAAAGTGGAAATACGCTTTATGAAAAGTAGTGAAATGTGTTATGAAATGTTTCAAGAGTAAAAAATGTAAACCCCTTGGGTAGGTACCTTTCTAAACTAAATTTGGAATTCCTGCTACCCTGTTGGAAATATTTGCACAGCGCTCATTTGGACAGTAAAACCAGCAGGATGCAGGAAACCTGCTAACTGGAAGCTAACTTTAGTCTTTCATGGATGAGAAATGACCTTCTCAAACAAACATTCCCTTAACAGAAATGAGCTCACTCAGGGTCTGTGAAGGGAACCTCTGATCAGGGAGGTTCCCCAAAAAGAACAGTTGTAGGAGTATGGCCGCACACCCAGCAGTTCAGGTAGCACGGTGTAGTCGCACTAAAGCATAGTCAGTCCATGGAGCTTTAGCAATAGCAGAAAAAAGAAACAAAATAACATCCAACAACCAACATGACAAGAAGATATCCCTTTTTTACCCAGTGGAAAGCCTACTTGAAAGAGTTCAGATCCAGACAAAACACAAATGGGCAGCTGGGCTTAAGTGATACTTCTATAGGGAGTACATAAACAGCATTTTCCTCATTGATCTCAACCTCATTTGGCAGGATTGATCTCAATCTCTCAAAACAGCTCTCCCAGTCTTTATTAATGTCTCCCGACCAGGGTCGGATCCAGATTCTAGTCTCAGAAGGGCACTGCCAGAAAATAAGGTGTTGTTACAGAACAAAATATTGTAATAATACAATACGTTGCAGTTGTTTGTTATGTATAGCAATAAGCAATTGTGCCTTTGTTTTTTACACATCCTGACACTTTTGTGTGCAGTAATAGAATTTCTGCCAAACATTATTTGGCAGATTACTGTCATTAAAATGGGTCTGTCTTCCACACTGCACATAACTGTATTTTATTGCTGTTGAGCTTTGTGATACACACGGTCCAGGCAGAGTGTGAAGGATGCAGGGCCTGGTAGCCGGCAATGTGGGCACTTACTGGGACCCCATTCCTCCTGTCTGGGCCCCTCCAAATCGCAGCATGCTAGGGCCCAGTTGCAGCTGTGACCGCTGTGACCCTGGTAGTTTTTTGTATCGGGGCATTTTCACAAGTACTCCTACTTGTGAAAATGCCCAGTATTGGCACCAATGATGATATTCGTATTGGTGCATCTCCAGCTGAAACTTTTCTCCTAAATACTTCACCCGGTGCTCATCAGAGGGCTATGTTGGCACAACAAGCAGTGGGCGACACCAAGCACCCCCAATGATTGGCAGTGCAGATGCCCCATGTTTTCAGGGGAAGATCAGTGTGGTATACATGCATACATCCAGGAGCTGCCTCTGCCTCCGGATTCCCTTTAATGCTCAGATTCCTCCAGGTGACACTCAGGAGCCCACTGCAGTCTGGGAGACAGTGGTGATACAGGTCTTTCCTCGCTGCAGAACAGAGCAGAGGAAGCTGTGCGCACCAATCCCAGCCATAACACCACCTGTGCACCCCTACGTATGCCATCCCTCACCGTCCATTTCCCTGGCTGCTGCCTTTCCTCTCAAGTGTGATACAGACACCGGACCAAGTGTGCGCGCAGCCCCAGCCAGCTCACTCAGCCATGAGCTCCCGAACCTGAGGATGTCAGGCGAGGATCGGGGATGTCACTGATGGCACCTAGATTGGTGAGACATCGGCAGTACCGGAGACAGGTGCTGGGAGCGCCGGCCCTGGCAGAGGGAATGGCAATTTAATTTTCCGGGGGGGGGGGGGGCAATTGCCCCATTGCCCTCCCCTGGATCTGCCACTGCTCTCAACAGCAAGATGTCTAAGTGCCCTGATAACAAGCAATGCCCACTTCATATGTTCCAATAACTATTTAGCATGGTTAGTGGAAAACTTGGTGAGTGAGATTAGAAGTTGGGGTGGTTGCAGATTGATCCCACAATAGCTTACATTAGTTCACTCATTACATTCACATACAGGAATTAACTCTAGGAATCAGGAGACTGAATACATTTACAGTCCTACAATTAGTCACCTGTATGTAATACTAAAAGATCCTGGGAAAAAAACATGGCAGGAGGGGAGAGAATAATAAGGTAAATAGCTTATCTAACATGACCCACTCTCTTTACCCTTCCTTCAAATCCATCTATCCATCCTGGTCCAGTAAATAAAATTATATATAGGTGCCCACATTCTCCACCATCTGCTGTAGAAGAATCCATACCACTGTCTTTAACAGTGAAAATATAATCCAAGTTTATTCAATGTAAATACATGGTGCTTAACAGCAACACATTATTGTTAATTAACTCTCTACAAGGTTGGACCCGCTGAGGGTAACAAGACCATGACCACCATGACCACCAGGCCTATAGCCTGGCTGAAGCCATGCTCAGAATTATCCAACACAGTAATAGACTATAATCAGCACAGCCCATAAAATAAATTGTAGTGTAACGTATATTAAAATGATAAAACAATAAAAAAAATGACTGCATGATTATCATACCCTTATACTGTATGCTGATTTTAGAACTAAAAAGCAGGGCTAGGATGTCCCAAAGTATGATGCATACTGTGAAGGAAATGCTTTAATCAAAATTGCAACAGCATAACTGGAAGCATTAGACATTCCTAAATAAATTATAGCAAATTATATATACAGTACACTCTATACCTTATACTGATGATAGGAGATGATACTGCACAATAATTACAAGAATAGAAGAATCTGTTACCAAATATATTACATGTTGCAATATATTGCAATATGTACAATTTCTCTCTACCAGAGTGTCAGTAAAAGAGCAGTGGTGTGTCAAGATGAATGAAAGAACATTTACTGAAATAGCAACAGGGAAGAAACAGTGAATCCGACTTAATGGAAAATTAAATATATGAAAGTATAAGAATGTGTTAAACACATATTGGGCAAGGTGACTGAAGGGGACCCTGAGGAGGTGATTGAAGGACTGTGATTGACAATGAACCAGGTACTGAGTGGAGGGTGCGGGATTAAGTGAAGATGGACATAGTAGTGATGGGTGGGAGTAAAGGTGAACTCAGCAGTGATAGGCAAGGGGCAGAAAATGTAAAGGCAATGATGTGCGAGAAAGTTTGTGATGGTTCCAGCCTTGTCAATGGTGACATTGATTGGGCTGGAAAGAACTGGAGGATCACATCCTTCACCATATCCTTCGCATCCTTCACCACAGACCCTGGCCATATGAAATCATTAAGTTTATGATTTTAACAACAACCACTACAAGACAGTTTTTTGGAAAATCTTCTTTATTTTTTTTTTATATGGTCTTCCGATATTTGATTATTTTCAAGGTATTCAGTTCTTTTATTTATCACAGCTCTATGACTATTAATCCTAGTCACTTTCTCTACCTACTTTACCTGTTCATTTGCTCATTTATATTTTTGGCGCCCCCACATATACAGTATGTTACCCACTTGATATTCCACATTTTTAGTCTCCTATCTCACTCATGCTATTCGCAGACCCATACTTCCCCATTTTAACCACTGCCCCTCCTCACTTGTTGACTTAAGTATACATACAATCACTGTCACTAAAGATTAACATATCTCTGATGCCATTCTTATTACAGGGACTGGAGCAAATAAAATAAAGGGCATAGGCATAGGGGCCACATGACAGGGTTGTAGGGATGCCAAGCCGATGTAGGGTTAAGTAACATAAAACAAAAGATAGTCCATTTGGGGCCTCAATTAGGAGGGGCTATGTGAGACAGGCAGTGGGAAGGAACATGGCAGGGGCATTCTCAAGCAGACCAGCAATTAAAGAGCTTCATGACCTTGGGATAGAGCACGACATGAGTGCAGTTGAAGACCTGCAGCAGCAAATAAGAACTCATGATTATAAACCCATGTGAGAAATTTGCTGCAGGGAGTGAGGCAGGGTGCACGTGCTATTGCACCTGCCCAACCACATGCTTGGAGGGCCAGATATCAAATGCGATTGCATAAATCACAAATCTGATGTTGCAATGCATTAATGATCTAATAGTGCATATCTGTATTTTTCTTTATCAGTAGACCAACCTCACTAGGGTGTCCAACACATTTATGACATGAGCATCTTGATCCTTCACATATATACATATCTTTAGAAGCTCGCCAATTTTTTTCACTCCTCTGTGGTCAACAAATAGACTAGGTGACAGCATATTACTAAGAGTAGGTGCTTTTCTAGACAGGAATTTCAGGACACTAAACTAAGAGAGCTGGAGCCTGCTGTTTGGAAACACGATAACTGCAAGGGCAAAAATGTAGAAATACTTTGCTGGGCAATGTATATTTCTTTGATCTGGATTAATTATTTTAAAATGTTTGAGAGTTTATTACTACCAAATATCTCCCTTTAACCAGAGTTACTAAACAAGATAGGTTTACAATGTACAATATTTTTTAGTTTGCATTAATTCAATACTACACCTTGTTTTTTTTGTTGTTAATTTTTTGTTGAAAATTACAGCACATGTTTCTTTTTGTCTCTTTCCTATCCTTCTGCTGTTGTAATCACCTGCTTACTGTAACCTCTTTGTTTTATTCTATTGGTCAAATCACTAGATTCAGTCTCAAACGTTGCTTTGTCCTAACAGTTTTTCCCAGCCCTGATGACATATTGAGGGTGATAGCTGTCTGCATGTAGCAATGAATTTCTAGGGATTAGCTTCCTAAATGTGTTTGTGGAAATCATTCCATTCCTGTTGCCATAAGTAAGGTTCAAATAATTGATAGTATCTATTAGACATGTGCGAATTAGTTTTGTTCTGAATTGAAATTCGTACGAATTTCTGGAAATTCAGACATTCGGATGCATCTGAATTTCCGAATGACAGAAATAATGAATCCAAACGAATCCGAATGTTTAATATCGAAATTCGGATACATACCAATTTATTTGGAAGGAAACACAGCAAGCAGGGGGGCTGTCATTTACCGCTCTCTGATTTGTAGCCCAAATGAAAACAAAGTAAGACAATATTGTTACAAAATGAAAATAATGAAAGAAGCCGAGAGATCTGTGTTATTCTGAAACAGTGTCTGCTTCTTTGTGGACACTTTGATCCCGAATGTTAAGAATCTGGCAGCTGTCACAGAATACAAAAAAAGTGTTTAACTGTAACACAGAAAACAGCGTGGGGTTCCCCCAACAATTCTTAAAAAGACCCTTTAGGTCTAGTAGGAATGTTAGGGGCACCCCGATGTAAAAAAAAAAAGTGTGCTGTTCCCTGGCAATTCATTCCAGACCCTTTAGGTCTGGTAGAAATTTTAAGGGGAAACCCAGCACCCAAAAAAAACGTGGAATCGCCCTAAAATCCCATACCAGACCCTTAATCCGGCAGCACCCTGGCAGGGCAGGAAAAGGGGAGGATGAGCGAGTACCCTCCCCCTCTCCACCATACCAGGCCACATGCCTTCGACACTAGGAGGATGCTTCTCTGGGGGGACACTTCCTCATGCCGATGGGGAAAAGGGCCTCTTCCTCACAACCATGACCCAGTGGTTATGGGGATCTGCAGGCAGGGGGGCTCATCTGCATCTGGGTACCCCTTTAATAAAATTGGCACCCAGATGACGCCCCCCACCTGTAAATGAGTTAGGGGTACTTGTACCCCTAATCATTCACTAAAGGGTTAAATAAAATGTAAATATACACACCACACCTTAGAAAAAATGTATTTAATTATACAAATGTCCCACAAAGTCATTCCAGTGTTGGCCGACAAACAAAAAGAAAAAATGCCCCACAAAGTCATTCCAGTGTTGGCCGACAAACGAAAAGAAAAAAAAACTCCCTGATGCAATGTTTACATCGGGCAGTGAGCAGAAGTAAAGAAAGCCTGCTTTTGGCTATTTAAAATTGAAGTACCCAATAGCAGGCTGGATAATGTACCCGCCCACTGCCTGATGTCATTCACAGAGGAGTGGATCTGAGCGACCACTTTCTCTCAGGTCCGCTCCTCTGCAGGTGCAACAGCCATTCTGCTATTGGCTATTTTAAATTGTAATAGCATAGCCAATAGCAGACTGGCTTTTGCTCCTCCCACTGCCTTCTGTCAATCAGCAAAAGAGCGGACTTGAAAGAGAACTTTCCTGCTATTTTAAATTGCAATAGCCAACAGCAGGCTGGCTATTGCTCCGCCCACTGCCTTCTGTTAATCAGCAGAGGAGCAGATCTGAAAGAGAACTTTCTCCTCTGTCACTGACATCAGGCAGTGGGCGGAGCATTAGCCAGGTGCTTCTCCCACCAACCCATAAACAGATTTGTGTAAATAGAGCGAGCTTAAATGTCTCCTTAAAGTAGTATTCAACTAAAACTTTTTTTCAATAATGTATCCAGATCAAACAGATATACTGTACAACACTAAGGGACCCTGTGTGGCCCCGAAATCTACGAACTTTGATCCTATAAGGATTTGGTGTGCTGGTGACGTTTCTGCAATTATACTGTACAACACCCCGCAAATTATTTCTTTATAGTTTTGCCCCAGTACTTACAGTCATCATGTTTCTGAACAGCTGACTCCAATTCCCTAAGCTCAGCTTCCCTGAGCGTCCTGTTGATTACTATATCACATGGGATATCATGGAGATAGCATGGAGACTAATAGCTTGGAGAAGGGAGGCGGATTGCCTTGCTGTGTTTGTGTGTTTGTGAAGACACACACAGCTTACTAGCACACACAAGGGTAGCTCCTTAGGACCCTGCAAGGGAAAGAAGCCACAGGGCAGTGCTAATTGGACCAGCTGATTCTGCAGGAAGCTAAAACTTTTAAACATCGAGAAGCAGCATCCATTGCAAGTGATTTAATAAGCATTTTAAATAGCTTAACCACTTCCCATCCGCCGATCGTTGAAAGACCGCCGGGCGGGAGTCTCCTGGATGCGGGCAGGCGTCTTTAGACATCCCTTCGTGCCCGCGCACGAGCGGGAACCCGCCAGGATTTTAAAACGGCCAGCGATGGGCGTTTACATACAAGCGGCCCGGGGTCTGTAAAGACGCCCGATCGCTTGTATGATTCAAGTAAGGGTACGCCCCTCCTTACCTCTGGTCGCCCGTCGCTGTCCCCGCGATCCTGGGCGTCCATCCGTCCTGGGCGATGTGACTCTGTTCACTGAGAACGGAGAGAGATCAGTCCGCGATCTCCCTCCGCTCTCCTCCCGGTCTCTGAATGCAGGAAGTGATGTATATTACATCAATTCCGCATTCCTCTGTCATTCTCCGGCACAGAAACCGGAGAGGAGCTAATGAAGCACATCTGTGGTGACTTTAGCGGTCTTAGAGACCCCTGATGTCTCCATAAAGGGGACCTGTCACTGTAATTTGTTATCACATAGGAGCACCCTATGTGATAACAATAAGGTTAAGTGTAAAAAAAAAAAAAGTAAAAAAAAAATGATCACATAATACAAATTTACACACACAAAACAAAAAAAACACAAATTTTTTTAAAAGTCCCCCACCCCCCACATGATGGGGCGGGGGGACGATCCCCTCCTCTCCCTGTATACCAATTTGTTGCTGTGGGGGGAGGATGACCATCTCCTCTCCCAGACTGCTGATCTGCCACTGGGGAGAGAGATTGACTTCCTCTTCTCCCTGGAAGTTCATCTGCCGCTGGGGAGAGAGGTCAGTTACCTCTTCTCCCTGGAACGCTGATGCCAGCTCTTCAGCTGAGATCAGTAGTTCCACTGCATCGGGCTGCTGTTGGGGAGAGGGGCAATCTGCCCCGGCTCCCTGGAGCTCCAGAGGTGCATTTGTTGCTGGACAGAGGTCAGCAGCACTCTGCACTGATGCCAGCTCTTCAGCTGGGACTAGTAGTTCCTCTGCATCGGCCTGCTGTTGGGGAGAGGGGCTGCCTGCCCGGGCTCCCTGGAGCTTCAGAGGTGTTGCCGGTGCTGGGAAGAGGTCAGCAGTGCTCTGCTCTGATGCCAGCTCTTCTGCTGGCACTAGTGGCTCCAAAACATCTGTGGTTGCTGGGGCATGCTGTTGAGCAGTGTCGAACAGTCTTTTGTATGCCTGTTCCAGCTCCCATTCTTGTGTAATTAAAAAGTCCAAATCAGTCCTCAATCCGAGCTGACTGGGGAGTTCCAACTCCCTAAAATCACGAATGTCCTCCCACCTCCACTCCTGTGCACTCCCAAATTGTGGATCCTCCTGGAGCGCCTCAAATATAAGTCCCGGGCCGCCGAAGTCATAGCCCTCTGTGGGATCATTGTTCTCCAGCCATGGACACAATTGGGTGACATACCACTG
>NW_017306521.1:336807-344511 GCF_000935625.1 Nanorana parkeri | reverse complement strand
CAGCATATCCTGGGCAGAACCAGGATTGTCGAGCTGGGCCAGCGCTTCCATGGCCGTAGGCAACTGTGGCTCTTCTCCTATGTCAGCAGAAATCTTGGTCCCGGTGGTGGTTTGAAGGTCTCCTTAGGCAAGGAAGAGCATCCCACCGCTTGCCACCAATGTGACAGACCCCCGTACTCAGGATGAGTATGTCCGCCGCTGTCTTCTTCCTTGCTGAGGAGATCTTGCAACCTGAAGATCCTTAGCTCCCAGTTTCCCCAGTCACTAGTCGAGGCTCGAGTGTAGGTGAAACAAACTCTGATTTATTGAGCAACTGCACAAACTTTTATACAGCAAGTGATGAAATCAGAATATAATCACATCACATCCACCCTCCACTCCCAGACAATCGGTCTGCTCAACACCACAGGTGTCCACCTGCTAACGAACTCCAGACAGCCATAGTAGGAGCCTGGCCAGAATATCATTGTTCTGAGCTCCCTGAGAGAACAATGGGAGATAACGAGAGATGGTGCTGATAGTCTTTCCATAACCAGGTCACACAGCATAACGCACTCAAAACATAACTCAACCCCAATACACATTTATCTTATAAACTCATCACCATGTCGTCACACCATCAATCACTGATAACACTAAACTGATGAGCGGTAAAATCTTTTAAAGCGTCGCCTATGGCAAATTTTGGCTATGGTGTTTTTTTGCGATTTCACAGGCACGCGCAATTTTAAGGCTTGACATGTTTGGTGTCCATTGGGTAAAAATTATTGTTTTCTAAAATAATAAAGGGAAGACCATTTTTTAAAAAATATTCGGTACTTTTTTTGATGAGCTCATCTCTCTGACACCTTGCTCTCTCTCCCTATTAGCATGCTTCTTGTCATGCATGAACTAATTGGCTACTTGTGCTCCTCCCTCTCCCACTCTTTGCATTTAAAAAATACATTTGCTGATATATTACTGATTACAGATGTGCATTCATTTGTGTCTTTTATATCTGCCTAGAGTCCAGCTTTAAAGCAGAACTCTGCATAAAAATGTTATCAACCTTTAGTGGGGCTACACCTGCTCTGCAAGGGTTAAGTGTTTATTTTTGCCTAGGGTCAAAAATAAAAAAAAAGTATATACCCAAATCCACTGAGCTGGCTTGCTCTTAGACCGGTCCCTGGAGCATCTCGCCCCTTCCTCTGCAGTGGTCTAAGGTCCCGTAAGTCATCATGTTCTATACATGACGCCAAGGGACATACCATCGCTGCAGGAAACAGGCTGGAGGGAGCGCTGTGACAGCTTGGAGGATTGGTTGAGTACAACCGTTATTTTTTACCCTAGGCATAAATGAGCACTTAACCCTTGCAGTGCGGGGTAGCTATTTTTACCTGGAGTTCTTCTCTAAGAGTGATGGAACTAATTTCTAAAGCTGGGCATTAAACAGGTTAACATTCAGTGAGAAGATAACATTTCATTGTGTATTTTTAATACATTAATGAACAGGGTAGAGTTGAAGGATTAATGAACATTTTTGACCTTTTTTCCGAGGTCTGAGAGACTTCCTGCTGTGTACTATTCTGCAATGCTGTACAATGTATTTCTGAGTTAGTGGCAGAACTACCAGGGTCGCAGCAGTCATGCACAGCCCTGACGAGGCATCCCTCCACTACCAGTGTGCTTTACATTTCCTAAACCGATAAATACATTCACACTACTGTTACATGGATGGCAAAAGTGGCAGACGGGCGGGGAGAAGGCGGGGGAAGAGGCAAAGCGGGAGGGGGGGTCAAGTTGGCGCACCATGGGCCTCTGGGTTGTACTTGCCCCCTGGGCTAAAAGTTGCCAGTCAGCCCCTGACGTAATGGTCATTTCCACATGTACATCATAAACTTACCAACAATCTATTTATGAGGATTTGTTCTGTTACAGACACCTACTTAGTTTTTTTTCTCATACACTTAACTAGCTGTGAATGTCACCTATTAATATAACATCTGTCACAAAAATCTCCATTGCACTCATCTTACTCATGAGGAAAAGTATAAAATGCCAGGCAGAACTCAGATTAGATACTCAAACTGCTCTCAATGGTCAGCACTGCTTTCATCATGAGAACTCTCTGTTTTGCTCTACTTGTGCTACTATCATTAGAGGCTTCCTGCACAAGCATATGTAAGTAGCATTTATGAGTATCATGATTCTGTGTTTTTTTAAAGGACCACTATATTTTTAATGAGGTCAACAATTTGCCTGGGGAAATATTTTGAACTTTTTCATTTTATTTGGTGCTTGTGTTCTTGCTAGACATCCTCTGGCAGGCAATGGTGGTGATATGCAAAGAACAGTATACCAAAAGCAACCAAACTTATATTAACTGATCAGTCTACAGTAAACTGAATGCTGACTGGCTGCACCTTGCATAACATATTTTTTTTCCTTGCTCAGCCTTACTAAATATCCTCTGATTTTATGTACACTGTCTACATAATGGAATATGAAATTTAAATGATGTATTTGATTTTCCTTTTTTACAGTTAACCAGAATAGCTTGTTAAAAATGATATATTTACTTGTTAAAAATGTTTTATATTTCCAGATAAACAATACAATAGAATAAGACAAAGCAAAACATGTTGTGTGCCAAATGCCAAATACTCGCTGAAGTGGGAGAATATCCTCAGCTATAACGAGACAGATCAACTTTGTAGACACAAGGCATTTATGTGAGTACTGTCTTTTGTTGAATTCGTTTCTAGTTTTGGCAATGCCAATCTAGCACAGCGCACAGCTGACATGTTAGTTTGACAGATACCTTGTCTGATGTTCTCTAAATGCTACAGGGTTTACCTAAGGGTTAAAGTGACACTAAACACAGGAGTTAAATCTTAAAAATAGGTTAAAGTACCCTAACTATTAATAAAAATGTATCTTATTTGTGTATCACTCGGCTGTAGATCCTCAAATCATCTCTGAATTGGTGCTGACACTGTCCTTCCTTCTGGAGGGTGGCTACTTTTGTACCCCACGGTCCTTGTGTGTGTTGTAAAGTAGCCACTGTTTGAAGCTCACTCCCTTGAAGGACTATAATCTCAATACAAATCAGTAAACTTAACATGAGATTATAGTCCATGACGGGAGAGAGCTTGGAGCGGTCGCTACTTCACAACACACACAGAGACCATGGGGAACAAAAGTAGCCACCCTCCAAAAAGGAAGGACAGTGTCTACAGTTTGCTGGCAGATCTCATTATCAGTTGTAAACTAGATTTAAATACTGTCTGTCCTAACAAACGGTTAAAGATTTAAGCTAGTCACACACCAATAGAACATTGTTCAAGATTTATTTCATTTTTGGAAAGTTTGTTCCATTTTGTAACGGTTAGTGGGCCTAATCAATGTTCATTTTCAACAGTAGTGACAAGGAAAATTAAAGGAGCAGGATGGAATTTGTTTGTGTTTCTAATCTGAATGAACGAACATTCTAACCGTGAATGTGATTTTCCTTTGGGAAAATTGTACATATTGTAATGTGTGTGTTTGCACAAAAAAGACAGTTTTAAATTGTCTGAGATTCCATTCAAGTAAAAGGTCTGGACATAATTGTAAGGGATTTTGAACAAAATTAGTTGACTCAATGATGCCAAGATATGCTATGACGAACAATTTAAAAAAAAAAATCTAATTAAATCTTACAATATGGTCAGCTTTAGAAGTTTGGCTTCTTGAATTGTATGTTGATGAGTGGAAGCTCGGTGTGTCTCTAGTCTTTCTATCGGGACAGCCAGAGTTTCCTATAACTTTGATATTGTACAAGTAAGCATGTAGTCTGACCAAAGGCCTGCTCCACAAAGACATCTAAAAGGTATGAAATATTGTTTAAAAAATAATTTTTTAGATATACTGTGTGAATGGGTACAAATAACAAACATGGGTTTTCTCAAATTTGTATTAAAAAGTGGAAATACACTATAGTAATGTGTGCCCAGTCAGACTACCAGATGCATGGGTGACCTGACTGCAAGTTAGCAGAAGTTCTCTCCAGGCTTCCACGGCTGTATAGGAAGTGAGTCAGAACTACAGAGAATCACACACTACCCTCCACTCTACAATCTACCAGCACAATGTATACACAGCACATCTAAAAAAAAAATTAAAAAAAATTACCTTTTAGATGTTGTCACCACTGGCTACAAAATTGTAGCTCTGACCTTTTTTTATACTTAAACCACCTGATTTAAGCACAACTCAAGTCATAAACTGTTTTCAGGTCTGCTGCTCCAGCACAAAAATACAGTTACAGCCCCTAAAGACATGCCCATTATCTGGATAACATTTCCAACGTTTGATCAACATGCTGCTTTTTCACCGACACATTTATTGTTTCACACAGAACCTGTTCTTAGATGTGGCAATGTGAAAAGGAGTGTGTAATCCAGACTCACTTCCCTAACAGCAGTGAAATTCTGGAAAGGACTATTAATTAGCTGTCAGGTTGCCAATGCATTTGGAGGTCAGCCTGGGCTCCCAGTGTAGATAAAGTAGTTCATTACGATTGTGTGCGAGATATCTAGGCAGATAAAAAAAAAGCCACACATTAATGCAGATCTGTAGTCATTATTACATCATTAAATGCATTTTCTTTAAATGCAAGCAGTTTACGTACTTGAATTTCACCTTGTATCAGCCTCTTGAAGTCCCTGTACAGCAGTGCTGGAGTGTAAAAGAAGCAACACCAGTCAGAGGGACCAGTCAGTTTATGTGGTGAGAAGAAGCATGCTGATAGGAGAAAGCAGAGTGACAGAGAGGTGAGCTTATCACTCCGCTTCTTCTCCTTTCACTGCCCAGTCACAGGCTGGGGTGGATCCAGGGTGACCTGGGGCCATAAGACTGAGGCATTAACAAATGTTTTGCAGGGGATATTTTTGGATTGAAGCCGAATATTGTAGGAAAAGCTTTTTTTTTATTTTATCAATGGGAAAAAATGGAACCCATGTCTGTTTTTTACTGACCTCTGGGTCTCTGAGATTTTCCATCATATTCTGTCCTGTTGACAATGCTTTCACCAGACTGGAAGTGAGGAAACATCTGCAACGAGGGTTCTAGCCTCGTTGCAAAAAGCAATTTTATGTGTGTTTGTTTATGTTGGAGAGTTCCCCTCACTTCCTGGCTGGTAAAACATTGTCAACATAACAGGGAGTGAGGATAAACCTTCCAAATGGAGCCCCTGACAGGTGTAAGGGAGGATTCACAATACTGAGCATTAACATGTATTACGTTAAGGAAGCTCATTCATTATGAATGGGCTACCAACATGACACAACAGTCAAAAAAAAATCACCTGAGCCTTTTTACAATGCAGCTCCCCACAACTCATGGTATGTGGTGCACTGCAGTGTATACACAATGAATGGAACCATACACAGAGCGTGAATGGGAGCTCAAGTCTGACTGGGGTTCCAGTCCTTTCCCAATCTAACCAAAACTAATTTAGAAAGATATGTTTTTAGTTTTAATTGGTGGAGGGAGGGGTTTTATTTAGTGACCCTATTGGGTAGATTTTCCCTTTCTGACCATGTGATGCCCATACAAGAAACTGGGTGATCAGTAGTCACTAGAACAGGAAGGTGCAGACAGAAATAAAAACATTGTCCATTCTAAAGTAAATACTAACCCTTCCCCACTGTGTCCGCATTGGAGAGATTTCTCATCTCTTCCAGATCTAACACAAAGTTAGGGGAAAGCTCCCCAATAGGGGCACAGAAAACAATAAATCACAATCAATGTGCCAGTTAGCTAGGGATCTTTTTTGTTTGTGGTACAGTGAGTGGTGTGGAGAGGGAGAGACCACCTCCTCTCCCACCAGCAATTTTATGTTGGACACTTAACAGGAAGTCTATATTGATGACTCTTAGGAGACTTTTTTTTGAAGATCCAACATGTAGTGGACTCTTTTTGTTTGCCCTGGTTTTTGCCAGCCAAGTACTTTAGCAGATACCCCTGGGCAATTGGTTCATCTAATATGAATAGCAGATCAATGCCTCAGAATTCTCCTGAAGAAACAGACTAGGATCCATGAAACTCATTGAGTGCAACGCATCCCAAAGCATCCATCTTGCCAGAAAAGTGAATCACTATATAGAAGGGTCTAATATCAATTGTCTATATGACATGTACTCTGGATGTTCATGATATAAGGCAAATCTGTTTATTTATATGAGCCATACTCATCATTCCACATAAAAGCGCTTATGTTTATTCAGTTTTATGGTTGTGTATAGAAACAATAAAGATACAATTTGAATGTACAGATATTAATGTGTTGTGTGGGTACATAAAAAGTCTGCAATGTACAATGTGATGAATTGGTATGACTCTCTGGGATGTGGTACCCCACTAACACCCGTTTTATATGTGAATTCCTATCCAGTATTACCACAGCATACAATGAACTACCACTTCTCTGAACTGTTTTCCAAAATTGCAGCTAACATATAGTAATAGGTTGCAAAGAAACAAAGATGTATCACTTCATGACCAATGCATAATTTTCTGTACAAGTACTTTTACTTTACTTTTGCATATTTAATGATCTTTTAATCGCTCAATCGCCTTTGTACTTAAGAGAATTACTGTATTCATGCAATTTTTATATGTTTCCCTTTTAGTGTGTGCATGAAAAATAAGAAAAAAATTTGTGCAGATGCCACAAAGGATTCCGTTATCAAGGCTATTGAACATTTTAAGAATTCCACCATGAATTCCACTCAAACGAAAATGCAATTTATAAAAACAACTTCTTTTCTACAAACAGCCTTCATAAAATGATCAATTTACCAGATGCTTATAAATTATTTTTTTTAAAATCAAACGCAGTTCTCTTTTAATAGTGATCTTATTTTTAATGTGTGCAATGTTTTCTGATTACGTTACATAGTGAGCATCTATGCTCGTCTTAAAACATATGTAAAGCCAAATCATTTTTTAAAAATTTGGATGGAGTAGGAAAGAGTTCAAACCTCTGTCAGGTTTTTATTGTTGTCTGTTTCCCCACTGTAAAAGATAGTGACGAAAGTGACAACACTCTAAATGGGGGATTCCCTTCACTATAAAGAGGTTTCCTCTCCTTCCTGTTATATCTCTGGGAGAGGAACTGATAAGAAATCTCTCCAACAAGACACAGAGAACAGTTTTTACCATTCCCTACTTTATCCAAAACCTATTGTGTAGCAAGCATATCTAGCAACGAGGGTGGTTCATGGATTAAACCCCCCTCCATGAATCAATTTTTTTTTCACTAATAATAATGAAATTAAATGTCCTGCACTCTGTGGGTGGGAGCAAATTTAGCTGGTGGAGGGTAGATAGCAGTACAGTTTCAGCTTTATACAGAGATCGCATCTGGCACATGTAACAAATGTACAAAGATAAGTGGACTTTTTATCTGCCCCCTGGGCTGGGTCCAACAATATTTGCTGTAGTGTGATTGTGTTAGATCTTGCCCTATCCAGTGAAATGAGCCTGGTCTGAGTTTATTGGAGCTTGTTAAAATACAGAGATCAAAGTTGAGGTGTAATAGGATCTCATTTACACTGCTAGGAGATCAGAAGAGGAATATTTTATTTAAAGTGAATCTAAGCCCAAAAACTATATATATATATATATATATATATATATATATATATATATATATATATATATATATATAGAATATATATA
>NW_017306521.1:311532-334649 GCF_000935625.1 Nanorana parkeri | reverse complement strand
ATATATATAAATATGTATATATAGTGTGTATATACTGTACAGACACACACACACGGTATATATCAGCTTACAAGTCCATAGATCAGGTTAGTTTACCTTTTAATTTTTTTCCCTTTTTCTTGCAACTGGTAATCATGCAAATAACACACTTCACTTGGTGACAGCACTCACCTCTCCACATTAAAAAAAAAAGCCACGGTTGTCACTGAGCCTGGACTTCAAACAAGTCTTTCTCTCTTCATCTCCATTACATGGGGGGATTAGTAGTTTATAGAACTTTGCCATTGGTCCAAGCCATCCAGAGCTCATACCTCTAACACAGAGTAGAGGCTGAGACAGCTCTTGCCTCACCAAGTTAGGTTACACAAGCAGTGGGGAAACCCGCTGCTGTGTAACCTAACTACCTGTCAAAAGCCGGATGCAGCGCTGCCTGTAATTAACAGGCAGTGCTCCATCCATGACAGGTTACATGGCGGGGAGGATTTCCCTGCTGTGTAACCTGTAACAAGCCGCTCTGAATGGAGAGAAAGCTGTCAGCTTCAGACACCTGCCTCCCCTTCCCTGGAGCTCAGTCTATCATTATCAACACGTGTCTTAAAAAAGATGAACTGAGCTCTTAAAACATTGACAATAACGTGCTTCTATAGCTACTTTGGCATTTACCTTACAAATGGAGTGTTGTGGCTGCCTCTTGGCCGCCATTCAAATGAATGGGGGAAATCAGTGGGTGTTTTCAAACCTGTCTTCCTGTCACGTCTAAATGGATCTCATTAAAGACTAAAAAATGTTTATACAATAAAATCAATGAAATAAAAAATAGATGAGAGAAAGCGAAACCAATTAGGCTAAACATGTATAAGAGCATGGTTCCCGGTGCTGGCTACTTAAAGGGGACGATAGATAGATAGATAGATAGATAGATAGATAGATAGATAGATAGATAGATAGATAGATAGATAGAAGAGATAATATTTAACTTAGTATTTACAGCTAACATTATCAGTGCACTGCTGTTTATAACCACTGGGTTGTTATACATACATGCCAAATCTTTAGGACCTGTACTATGGAAGCTATACCCCAAAAAAGGGGCAAACAGAGGACAAAGGGCAAGTCACAGGTATTGTGCCATTTGCAGGTGATTTGCTTCCCTAGGCCTACTTATCATGCCTTGGTGTGTCTCTGTGTGAAGTCAACCATTACTAGAGGTGCAGGGCTTTGCTTTCTAATGCCAGACCTGCCCCCTTAGTGTGATGTGGTGTGATACTGATCTGGAAGCAGCAGGAGAGGTAAAGTAAGCTCAAGAATTTCAAAGAATGAATGACACAAAAGCAGGGAGATGCTTGCACTGGAGGTAATCAAGTACAGCTTCCTTTCCAAGAAGCTCTAGGAGAACAAAAAAAAAAAAAGCACAAGAATTACATTAACAAATGTCACTCCAAATCACATAAGACTGGCAGACTTCAGACAGCTAGATATGCCTTAGATCAGTGGTTCTCAACCTGTGTAACCTCAGGACCCACATTTGTCCTTGGTCATTAAGTCGCGACCCAAAAAAAGTTTCACATTCGCAGTGATACCTAACCTGTATGGCACAATCGTCCTTTAAGTACACACGCATGCCCCATGTGCACGTGTTTATTTGCAGGCAGATGGTAGGGCGGCAGGGTTGGTCTTAATTTCTTTTTTATAGGACTACAAGTCCCAGCAAAACACACACACACACACACACACACTCTCTCTCTCTTCCCAGCGCCCCCTCCCACTCCAAACTTACCTTCCCTCTCCTTCAGGCCCATGGCCCTCATCCTCGTCTTAGCGACCAGGGGGCGGAGCTAAGAGACAACCATCTTAGCTCCGCCCCTAATAGGCGGGACCAGCTCATTCTCATTATTCCGCCGCCCGAAAGTGAGGAAATAGTCCCCGATTTCCCCGGGTCAGTTCACGCGCAGGGGGGTGTACGAGAGGGAACAGTTTTCAATATATAGTTCCCACAGGCTGGCTCGCACAAATCACCCCTCTATGTCTCCCTCCTGAACATGGGCCGCTCTTTGCAGGAAGGACGCCGCGACCCACCGGAGAAGGTGTCGCGACCCACTTTTGGGTCGCGACCCATGAGTTGAGAACCACTGCCTTAGATAGTCTTGCATGGCGGATATGCAATTATTTGGCTAAAGGAACAGCAGTGCCCAGGCCCAGTCACATTGCAGGAAGTGCACTGATATTTGTTAGAAGGAACTGAAGGCAAAAACCGACCAGCTACTGACCATATAATAGTTTCTAATTCTACCAACATACAGAAAAAAAGAAACTGTGGACTCATCTTACATACAGCAATGGGTGATACTACTCCATTCCTGCACCAATGCTTTACCAAATGGATTCAAGATTGGGAAAAAAAAATCCAAAATAATTTAAACTCCTATTATTGAAAAAACAATATGTTTGTAAGTTAGTGCAGAAATACCGATACAGAGTGAACAATGCAGGGTTTGGTATACAGCTTCTAGAATTCAATATTGTCAATTCCACACACCGTATATACAAATATAACCATTGACTCATCTGTACCAGAATGTATTTATTCAGTACTAGTCATATTTACTAAACATTACACATGACACTAATATGTGTGAACATAGAAGTTTCTAGAAAAAGCATCACTGACATGTTGCATCAAACTGTGTTTCTAGCAGTACACTACCTTGTTGTGCTTTTAGTAAATGTTTAAAGGGACACTAAACTCAGGAGTTAAATCTTAAAAATACATTCAAGTACCTGAACTATTAACAAAAATGTGTCTTATTTGTGTATCACTCGGCTGTAGATCCCCAAATAATCTCTGGAGGGTGGCTACTTTACAACACACACAGGGTGTTGTGTGTGTTGTAAAGTAGCCATCCTCCAGAAGGAAGGACAGTGTTGGCACCAATTCAGAGATGATTTGAGGACCTGACAGGATTAATGAATGTATTCCGGAGATCCAAAACCATAGATATTCACCCATATCTAAATTGTTTTTTTATTATATTATCTGTCTACTCGATCTGGGAACACAATAGCATATGAATTACTGCAACAGTATAAATAAATCGCACAAACAGTAATCACTGAAAGACTTCCAACTGGCAGATCAACAGCGATATTTTACCTCAGTAAAACCGTGCAATTTGCCCATTAATGTTTCCCCCTTTTTGAAGCATCTACCACCTTCTCCATTTTTTCGTTCTCCTGGTGGCAACCATCATTGCAATTAGTGTGTGTGGGGCCCACAAGTATGAAAGCGAGTGTGAAAGACAACCACTGACAAACGTTTGTCATTTCTATTATGTACCAAGGAAGATAATGATTATGGTGTTGTTCCACATTTTTATATATTAATAAATTAAACTTTTTTATCTGGAAATCTGTCCCGGTCTTCTTTGGTAACTACCTTGTCAGTGATCCTCTATCACTGAATCTTCCTTTTTTCATATGATTTGAGGACCTACAGCTGAGTGATGCACAAATAACATACATTTTTGTTAACAGTTGGGGTACTTGAATTCATTTTTAAGATTGTATTCCCTAGTTTAGTGTCACTTTAAGAAAAATCTAAAAGTACAAACTGTAACAAACAAAATACTTTTCAAGTTTCAACCATCAGAGTCTTAGCTGGCAACACGAGACAATTTTCAAACATTTTCAAATACCTTTTAACCAGTGAACAGCTAAACAGCTTAAAGCAACCTTCCACCACCACTTATATAATTTCACTGTTTGGAGAGAAGCTGTTGGTGGTAGGTGGCATCATCGGTGCAGTTGTTTTTCCATTGAGAGCTGAATGCACTTGGTTAAAATTCCCTAAAAACTGGTATGTTTCCAGTACTGGATATCATACATCCATGCAGTGATGTCTTTAGACCTTTTGACGCCTGAGGCCACTCTCTGCAGATCGGGGGCGCTCTGGCTGGCATCCCGCCCAGTTCCTGGCAACTAGTTAGGTCACTGGTTGCCACCAGCTTGGTAGGACGCTGGCCAGAGTGTGCCAGGTTGCTAAGAGCTGGGCAGGTAGATGTGTTTGTCCTTACACATCTCCTCCTCCCGGCTCTTAGCAACCTGGGACACTCTAGCCGGAAAAGGGGGTGGCATTGTACAGCAGACTGGCCACTATACAACAGAAATGCTACTCTGCCTGCCGCCCCCCAATGTGACTCAAAGAGATGCCGTCTGAGGCTGTTGCCTCATTAAAGGGGCGGCCCTGCATCCATGTATCCTAATAAGACTGATGTGAAAATGAAACGCAATATATCATCACGGACACTACACCCAGTTCAGTATGGAAGGATACTCAGATAATCTAGAATAAAGTATGGACTACACTGTTATAGCAGTTATATTATTTTGTAGCATTTGGACAATTGTACAGAATGTGGGTTAGATTGCTAGTGTTAAATAAAAAGAACCAGTATGCAGTGTACAAGATTCAAAAGTAGTACATAGTACTTCCTGGAGTGGAAGCAGTGCCAACATCTGCACTATAGGAAGATTAATGTGTATCTGAAGCAAACAATATTAACTGCCACTCACACTCCAGGCTCCTGCATATCAGACCCACTTTTGCACAGAGTGCCCCAGGATTCACTGGTGCTCTGGTATGCTAATAGATCCTGCGGGGAACCACTCTGCCTTTACCCACCTACCTTCTTCACCTTACTTTTGACTCATCATTGCGATGGGCAACCTCTCTAGCCATTACTAAAGTGCTGGAGGCAGGAGGAGGTGAGCAGGAGACCAGGAAGCTGTTTGCATATCAGAAAATCCCTGTTTGCTGGGTTTCCAGGACACTGCTCTACAATGTGTGTTGTAGATTTAAATGTTTCCTAAGGGCACTGGTTTGCTTTAAGGCGCAAGCGGGTGTTTTTTTTTTCATTACTATTTCATTACCTTGTTTATTCAGCTAATAACATATGCCTCTTAAGCTGGCCATGCACTGTAAATTGTGGCATGGACATTCACACAAAATGTCCTTCAAAATATTGTTTGATTTTAACATTCACTGTTGGGATGAATGAAGTTTCCCAAATGAAAACTACATTCACTGTTAAAATTTGGTTCGTTTGAGAAATATTTTTCATCCCGCTCCTTTCATTTTTTCATCGCTACGGCCGAAATTGATCATCATTAACTATTGAAAAATCAATTGAATATTTGGCAAACTAATTTTGGGAAAATTCTATTGGTGTATAGCCAGCTTTAAAGGCAATGCAGAAAGACAAGAACAGCGCTGCACACTATGTAAGTGCTATAGAAATATAATAAATTATATTAACACTGGAGAAAAGGAAAAAGTCCTACCTAGGACATGTAAATTACACAGCTACAACAGGTATATAATATATCTAAACCTGAGCAGTGTACTGTATATACAATGAAGGAATGGCTAGCCTATAGATGGTAGAGTGCCCTTGAAGGAATGGCTGTTGTTTCTAAGGCACACTTAGCGCTGAGCTATCAGTTCACATGCAAAGTACTCTTAGTGCATTCAGTATGTCGAGAAAAGGGTGCTCTATTTCACATTTCAATGATTCTATTACATATAATAGCCTGCCATCACCTAGGGTTAGTTTACTATATGGCTAATATTTATACACAAAAAAATTGCAGTATAAATATACATTACAAGTAACATAATAATTTACCTATCAATTCCAGTGTGGATCTTAAACATTTGTCACCCTATTCCATTGCCCAAATTATATAGTTTAAGCACCATTTCTAAATACCTGTGTCTATGCGTACATACGTCTTTATGTGTGTGAGTATCCACATACAGCATGGCATTGTGCTATACAGAATACAGTATACTTTTTTCACAGTCTATTAGTAAGAAGGAAAATAATCTATTATTGAGAGTAACAGTTTACAGCACTTATGTATTGCCATTGCATTTAGATGAATGTTTGCCTTTAACCACAGCAACAAATATGACATCTGCTTCTGGTACCTAATTGGCCAGAAAAAATGGGCCAATTCAATAAAGCAATACAAAATGCAATAATGATGTAGAAAGTTTAGTAACCAATTAGATCTCAGTTACTATATGCAGACCAATAAGAAGAGGTAATTTGGTTAGTGTGGGTCATTGCACTTTGCCTTTTGCACCGAATTTCTGGATATATGTGAAAGACGTATATAAATAGGCAGACCAATAATAACTCCCATTGGTGATTGATTTATGATCATCAAAAATGACATACCAAAATAACCGGGGTTGTGGATGCTGCTGTATGATGACTGCAATAACAAACACTCTATGTCATCATACAATTACTTACAGGGCTATTCACAGAAGGGTGAAGGGTTTGGAGAAGGCAGGAGAACTGAACAATCTAGACCAACATAGCTGATTTGGAAAAATTCTCCAATCCAGTTCAGCTAAGTTGTCCTAGATTGTTCACTTCTCCTGCCTTCTCCAGACCCTTAGGCTGAGTTCACACCTAGGCGTATCGAATATGCACGTTTGTCGCGCGTTTCATGGTGCGTGTTTTTATCGTGATTCGTGGTAAAAAACGCGTTTCCGAGGGCTACCTGGCTGTATCCCAATGGATACGCGCGGCAAAAACGCCCCAAAGAAGCTCCTGTACTTCTTTGGGCGTAAGGCGTTTTGTAGCGCGTTCATACGGCCTGTAATACGCCCAGGTGTGAACCATACCCATATGAAATAATGCGATTTCTGTGTTTGAGCGTTTTGCAGAGCGTAGGAACGTGCTACAAAACGCCCAGGTGTGAACCGGGCCTTAATAAACATTCATTTTAGCACACAATATTAGTATATAACCTTTAATTGTGTTGGCCACATACAGCAAAACCTAATAAGCCTACGTAGTTTAGTGTATGTACATAGGAACATTTTTCAACTGTAATTCTGTAAAGAAGTAAACTTATTGATATGCCACATTGTTGCTGCCACAAATGCCTGAAGCACTGTAAATTACATTAATTTACATCATCATATTTTACTCAACTGTTTTTAGCACTGTTTAGGGAACATGTGAGGTTTTCTCTGCTGACCTCTTGTTCTGAGACTCCTAGTTTCCTGGTTGTCATGCTCAGCCAGTGTCTTCAGTACTTCACAGATCTCTGGCTGGGAAAAAGCATGCAGATCAGCTTGCCAGCACACACTGGGATTACTCCAGAGGACCCTGCAAGGGAAAGGAGCCACCCTAAAACAGGATATCAGGACCAGCATTAAGGGGACCAGTTGATTCTGCAGGAAACTAAACATCAACATCAAGAAGTAGCATCCCTTGTAACTGATTTAATCAGCATTTGAAATACATTGTAAACATTTTCACTTTAATATCACTTTAAGCATAACAGCCAGGCAACAAGTAGTTTCAGGAGGTCAGCATTTAAAAAAGAAATTAATTAAAAAGAACCAATGATAATTTGCTATATGTTATCAGTTATAACAAATGTATGTATGTATGTATATATATATCCCCCCATTGCACCCGGCCGACCAGCCCGCCCGCCCCCATGATCGGGTGGCCGCTCGCTTCTCCGAGGCCACTATGAGCAGTGCTCCCGCTCTCTGACGATCACCCGGCTGTCATCGGGCGGCCGCTCGCTCCTCCGAGGCCACTGCGAGCGGCCCTCTACAGTGCCTGATTGGGGAGCCGCGTCTGCCTGATCCAGCCAGCCCGCCCGGATTGCCGCTATGCTATTTAAATATTTATCCGTCAACCTTGCTTTCTTTACTTACTTTTTCAGTGTCTGACTTTTAGCTTGTGTCAGGGGATGAAAAGTCATCTGTAGTCTGATGGTTGCAATCATGAAAACTGCCTGACCTTCCAAACTGCACACTTGGAAGCTGGGGAACAGAATGTGAGCTCAGGCAGTTGACTTGGTAGCAACTCTCAGGAGTCAGTTAAACTTTCACCACTTAAGACATGCTGAAGTGTCAAACAGAGGCATGGAAATAAAGCTGAATGAAGGGGCAATGTAAACTCCTTTATAAAACAAAAGTCAGCTCAGATATATATTAAAGTTTGAGTGGAAGTATGCTCGCCTTTCCTCCAGCAATGCCCATCCGTGAGGTCCCTCCGCAGAACCGACATATTCGCCCAGTCTTCTTCCAGGTTCAGGATCAGGAAGCTAAGATGACATAACTCCTGCAGATGTACAGAAGTTCATTCATCCTGGCATATGCCAAAACTGCACATGCACAGCTCAGTGTACCTTGTCGATAAAAAGGTGAACAGGCAGGTGCGAGTCCTTTATTGCAGAGGAGACATGGTATATCTCTTCTGCAATAAAAAGCCTGCCTGAATACCCTTTGTCAATTTTTACTTAAAGTATTGCTAAAGGCTAGGTGTTTTTACCTTAATGCATTCTTTGCAGTAAGGTAAAAAATGCCCATGACCTTTTTGACTCCCCCGTCCCCCCACACTGACCTGTCAATGCCACATGTCACCACCACCAGTCCCGAAGCGATCCTCCATCCTGAACTTCCTGGTTGCGGGGAAGGCTACTGAGGGCAGAGGAGCCATAGGCTCCTTCTGTTGTCTTTAAAACTGTTGGGCAGGGAGGAGCGGTGTGGCCTGCCACAGGGCTGTGTGTGTCAATGGGCACACACAGCCACTGTGGGCACGGCCGGGAATGCTGCTGTGTGTGTCTATGGGCACACACAGCCACTGTGGGCACGGCCGGGAATGCGCATGTACGGGTGCCTCCACAGCAGCCGCTTAGCTGATAGAGGCACCCATGCAGGGGGCAGGGGGGAGAGCTATGCGGGGAACCACTAGAAAACTAGGAACTAGTATTAATGACAGCCTCCCACTCATAAAAAAATAAAGATGTAATATCACTTTAAAGCTCCATATTGATGTTCAGAATCCTGCTGTGCTTGATGTTGTATATAATGATTCTACTACAGTGGATGCTGGGAGAAAAAAGATGGTGTTGTAAATTATATATGGGAAGACTAGGATCACAAGCAATCTGCTGGAGTTAACTCAGATAATATTCATCTGCTTAAGCCATTAGAATACATTACATGCCATGCAACTGCAGGTTACCATAATTAATATGTTATTATAAACTCCTGAACTCCATTTTAAAGCTTTAAAATTAAAAATCCTACATAAGAGTAAACATCACAAGATACCTTCTTATATCCCTATTTTATTTACAGGGTTATTCACAAAAGGGTGAAGGGTTTGGAATAGGCAGGAGAAGTGAGCAATCTAGGACAACATAGCTGATTTGGAAAAATTCTCCAATTCAGCTCACTTTCCAGTTCAGCTATGTTGTCCTAGATTGTTCACTTCTCCTGCCTCCTACAAACTCTTGACACTTTTGTGTATAACCCTGTCAGTTTCATGTAGTTACTGGAGCCTGATTTTTTTGGCTCAGCCTAGCCAATTGCCTTGCCAATCCTCAATGAGACTAATACAATCATTTAGGCATAGTTCACACCAGATGCAGTTGCGATGCAATCTGTTCAATTTGGCTGCTGCAGCCAAAATACATCATAATACTTTCCTATGGGATTTCTGGAGCTCTATTCACACCAGTGCAGTACATTCCGATGCAGTCAGAAAAAATACTGCTTGCCCTATTCTAGCTGCATCAGATCGCAACGGAACGCATCAAAAACGCACTGGAACGCACCTGAAATCCCATTTTAAGCAAAATAAAACCTGCTCAAAAAATGCATCAATCATGGTAAAATCATGGCAAAACGCATCACACTGCAGCTGCGCAGACGCATGCAGTTCTGGTGTGAACTAGCCCTTAGTTATTTGTAGACCTACCAGAAAGCTTATGCAGCACGTAGCTGGCCCTTATGCAGGAAGCAATGTGTGACAAGTAAGCAGAGTCACCACATCCAACATAGGAATGTCTTAAAGACACCAAAAAGCACAAATGATGTAACCGTAAAAATATAGAAATTTACAGTGATGTAGTCAGTCAGAGACCACTCCATCAACATGTTTTCATGCATTGACACAAAAATCTGGTAAACTAGCAGCAGGCCCTGCAAGACCAAAACAATGCCAATATTCATTCTGACATTCTGGGGCTAAATATGCACACCTCCACCCTAAAAAGATAAAAACACACTTTACTCTGATGATAGCAGCTCTTTAGTTAGTGTTTATACATTTTAAATGTGGTTTGTGTTAACAAATTTGGAGTTAGTCTTTGTAGTCATGTGTGAATGCCTGACTTTAATAACTGCACCAAATTACTTTATGTATATAGAGTGCAACACAATTTTCTCCTTTTTGGAAATGTCTCTATAGATCCTAAGTGCTTCCTGTAGCTGGGCAACTAACTACAAAATACACTTTTTGTCATTATATGCTATAACATAACTAAATACATTATACATTACATACTAAAAAATAAAGGCCCAGCTTAAAACAGCTGGACAACTATTGCACCACTAAATGATTCTTAAAAGGTTAGTCCCTTATAAATACAGTCATGGCCAAAAATATTGGCACCCCTGCATTTCTGTCAGATAACGCAGCACTTTGCGCAGAAAATTGTTGCAATTACAAATGTTTAGGCATTCTCGTGTTTATTTCTTTGGTTTTGTATTGATATGACACAAAAAAGTGGAAAAAAAAAAGCCAAATCTGACACATTCCTCGCAAAACTCCAAAAATGGACTGGACACAAGTATTGGCACCTTCTCCAAATTGCAAGAAAAAATTGCATTCCAAGTTTTTGTGGAAAAGCATGGACAATCCCAAGGTTACAAGACCATCTCCAGAGATCTTAATGTTCCTGTGTCTGTGCACAACACTGTCAAGAAGTTTACAGCCCATGGGACCGTAGCTAATCCCCCTGGACATGGACGAAAGAGAACAATTGTTCAAAGATTGTTCAAATGGAGGATAAAGACCCTCGTTCAACTTCCCGACAAATTCAAGCTGACCTTCAGGCACAGGGTACAATTGTGTCAGCTTGCACTATACGTCGCCATCTGAATGAAAAGGGACGCTATGGTAGGAGACCCAGGAGGACCCCACTGCTGACACAGAAATATAAAAAAGCCAGATTGGAGGAAGCCAAAATCCTTTTGGGAGAATGTGCTGTGGACAGACGAAACAAAATGACAGCTTTTTGGTAAAGCCCATCATTCTACTGTTTTCAGAAAAAGAAGGCCTTGAAAGAAAGAAATACAGTCAAACATGGTGGCGGTTCACTGATGTTTAGGGGTTGCTTTGCTGCTTCAGGCACTGGATGTCTTGACTGTGTGCATAGCATTATGAAATCTGAAGACTACCAAAGAATTCTAGGGTGCAATAGGGCCCAGTGTCAGAAAGTTGGGTCTCCGTCAGAGGTCATGGGTCTTACAGCAGGACAATGACCCAAAGCACACGTCAAAAAGCACCCAGAAATTATTTCAGACAAAGCGCTGGAGAGTACTGGATTGGCCAGCAATGAGTCCAGATCTAAATCCCATTGAGCACTTGTAGAGAGATCTCAAAACAGCAGTTGGTAAAAGGAACCCCTCCAATCTGAGAGACCTGGAGCAGTTGGCGAAAGGACAGTGCTCCAAAATTCCTGTAGAGAGGTGTAAAAAACTAATTGATGACAGAAAGCGATTGATTTCAGTTATTTTTTCCAAGGGCTGTGCTACTAAATATTAATTGAGGATGCCAATAATTTTGTCCAGTCCATTTTTGGAGTTTTGCGTGGAATGTGTCAGATTTAGCTTTTTTTCTCCACTTTATTGTGCCATACCAATGCAAACAAAAGAAATAAACATGAAAATGCCTAAACATTTGTAATTGCAACACTTTTCTGCGCAAAGTGGTGCATTATCTGACAGAAATGCAAGGGTGCCAATATTTTTGCCCATGACTGTATACATGAAATTAAAGATTATTTTCCTTTCATACTAAACTATTAAGATTTGTGATATTAGTGCAAACAACTTTTTATTTGCCTGGTAACTCTAGAGAAGGCATCACTGCAGCTTTAGTACTGTTTTGGAGTATTTAGTACACTTCTTACACCTTACATATTTGTAGGCATGGTTAACAGTCTGTGAGTTACACTTGTAGTGCATTTCAGAAGTTTTTTGGTCCTAGGTGGAGTTCACAAAAGAGTCAGATGGTCTTCATTCCCTAATTGCAGCATCTCACCACCAAGTGATCTTGAATTCATAGATTGGGCGTTTGCAGTAATAGTGATTAACAAGGTGCTTGTCACAAACTCCAATACATTGGTGTTCCACGGATATGCCCCTCTCGGAGAGGTCGCTAACTATACAGTGCAGAAGATCATATACATCAGCCACTGCTTCCCAGGGACCAAAAGACACATCAACTTCGCAGTGGTGCTCAAAGTGGTTTGACTCAGTATCATTCCTCTCAAATCGTAGTGCATTAAATTGAGGGCACTCATAAGGAGTAATAGGCATCTCTTCCTTGAAGACACAGATCTTCAGCTTAGCAAAGCGCGCCTTTCTCTGTATAGCTCGAAGCTTTCCAATTTCAATGATACGCTCCAAGTGATCTTTGAGAGAAAAATTTTGAGAACATTTAAATCCGATCAAAAATACTCAGATTTGCACACTTTAAACATGGTTACTTAACCTTCAACATACTCTTAAAAAAAAGCACCTACAGTAATAACATTTTCAACAGAAACAGATTTTTAATTAAGGTGAAATAGATCTCTGTTAAGGCAATAATTATAATCAAAAAACACAAAATATAACTTTGCACCTCTGAGTTAGTATTTAATACAGAAAATGTTTGGCAGCAATTACAGCTTTGAGTCATTGTGTATCAGTCTATATCAGCTTTGTACAGCTGGACATTGGACGTTTTCCCCATTTATCTTCAGAAAACTGCTCCAGCTTTGTTAGGTTGCAAGTAAATCGTATGTAAACAGTTTTTTTTCATGTCTAGCCACAAATGCTGTATTGGATTGAGATTTGGACTCTGACTTATACATTTCTGGAAATAAGTAGATGAGGACAAATCTTCTCCCAAGGCTCGTGGCTTTTGCAAACTGTATAATTTTTTTCTGAATTGTTTTTCTGCATTCATTCTACCGTCTACTATCACAAACCTTCCAGGGTCTTTAGCAGAAAAGCATTCCTACAGCATGATGCTGCCAACACAGTGGAGATGGTGTGTGCAGAATTTGGCTTTGCCAAGCAAGGAATTTGGTCTAATGGCCAAAGAGCTTATATTTGGTCTAATCAGACAACAGACTTCAAAATCTCTTGTATCCCTTCTGTCGAACTGTAGGTCAAATACTTGTGAGTTTTAGTTACCAGGGGCTTTTTTTGCCACTTTCCTATAAAACTTTGCCTGATGATGCACCCCGGCAACAACTGTTGTAAGCATTATAGCCAATAGTAATGTCCCAATGCTTTTCAATGGGAATTTTTTTTTTTTCTATTCTGACATCGCTTGTGTCAGAATAAAGAAAAAAAGGCGCAGCAGTGTTTCTCTCCTTGGCGGCCGGGAGCAAGAGACTCCCGGGGCGCCAGGGAGAGTTAACTGTTTGCAGATCAGTGTCCCTGGTTAGCAGGTAACCAGGGACACTGATCTCTCTGAAAGTGGCCGGAGCCAGCCGTAAGATCACGGTTGGCTCCGCCCAGCTGTCAGAAGCAGGCTGTCGGCCGGCCAGCTTCGGCTTTCAGCACGGCTCAGCCGAGCTGATGCATATGCGTTCGGCTCGACTGAGCCGCTCGGCCATGATCGGGAGCTGTACGGGCTATTGTGAATAGCCCGTACTGCACCCCTTCGGTTCTACTGAACCGAAGGGGTCCTGGGGCCGAAGCTAGCCGAAGGATCGGCCGAAGCTACGGCCAGATCCTTCGGCAGCTTCGTGAATAGACTTCGTCTCAGCTACTAGACTGTTCTTTTACCTGGTATATTTTATGACACAATACTCACCAGAAGTTGGTCCTTCCAGATATACATGTATTTATACTACAATCACTGAAAATCCATTGACTACACATAGGTAATCTCAATTTAACTTATGTGGTTATGTAAAACAATTGGCTGCACCAGTCATGATTTTGGTGTTTTATATTAAATGCAATATATACTTATCTGGTTAGTAATTTTATGTTTCTATAATATTATTTCAAATCACTTTGCAGAGATCTTTTTTCACAACATACAAAAAAATTAAATCAACAGTGATTCAATGTTCTATGACCATAAAAGATGCAAACTTCCAAGAGAGTGAATACCTTTTAGAGGTACTGTAAACTTACGGCACTGCATAGGTCAAAGGGTGCAATCCACATTCTCCAGTTTAGTTGGTGGTTTCAAATTCACTTACTGATGATCAGCAATGTATAGGCTAGATATAAACATTCAAGGTACATCAGACATTCAAAATGAACTAACGGCCTAACAATCATTGTATTGAGTCAGCTGAAAACAAATGTCCCTACTGTTTGGAAAAAAGTATCGGTACTCGTACTCGGCCTTAAAAAAGTGGTATCGGTGCATCCCTAGTACAAACACTATAGCATCCTAGGCAGTAGAAGAAGCATTTTCTGGACACCTAACTTTAGAACATCTCCCCAGATAGCAAGGATAACTTGGCACAAACTTGTGGCAGGGTTAAATTGTAATTCTTGTTAACTTGCTGCACACATTCCTGGCAAGTTGTAGACTCGCAGAACACTTGCAGCACAAGTTTTAGTTGACACTTTTTGAATTTGTAGCACATTTGCTTGGCAAGTCCACAGCTAGAGTCCTGCAGGTATTAGCAAGAGCTCTGCAAGTGTACAGCACTTTTGCAAAGCACGTTGATCTGGAGACTTGCACTGCAGACGTGCTGCAAATGTGCAACAAAATTGTGAAGCTTGGCAAGTCTGCAATAGTTTAGCAAGTCATTTTCAAACTTGCAGCTCAATTGCTTGCTATCTGGGTCTATAGCATCTCTGCAAAGCAAAAATCTTGACTCACAAGAATCAAAGTAAAGCAGCCTCCACTTTGGTGGTATAGCTAACTACCCATCTGCAAGGAAGTATATGCTGGCAAAACAACTAGAAAAGAACAAAGTACCTATGTTAAAGAGACACTGTCACCATGCCCTTTAAGGAAAATGTGATATTTCTGAAGAATGCCCCCTGACCCCCATATGCTCCTTCGCAGTGGGCGATAATACCTGGCCTGCTTCCATGTGATGGTGCCTAGTAGCCCATTGACTGGTCACTGTTGACAATCTCTCTGTCAGTACATTTTGTAAAAATGTACCCAAGTAGCACAGCTAAAGTAACCACATTACATTATGAACATGTATTATTTATTTTCTTTTTGCTAAATCGTTAGGTTAAACCAATGTACGTACCTTTGTAGTAAGGCATCAGGTCAAGAAATGCTTGTCTGACTTTCTCTCCAGTAAGTGGTTGCATTTTGTCTAAGATGTCAAGCAGTGGGCCAACTGAGTAGTACTGGGCCTCCTTGTACACCATTTTCACACGCTCTCGAGGAGGGAGCTCTCCACAACGTAAGAAGTTTAGGATGTCACTAATAATGCAAACATTTAGTCATACCAGGTGAACAAATACATGTAAAAAATAAGTTAAATACAATGAGGGGGGAATTTATCCAAACTGGAGCAGTCAGAAGCAGATTGGTTGCTATGAGCAATTGCTTCAGATTCTATCTTGCTTGTTCAGTTAAGCTTTAAAAATGAAATCTAGAAGCTGATTGGCTGCCAAGGGTAACTGATGCAGATTCCATCTGCTCCAATTTTGATACATTCCCCTCAATTAATATGTTAGAGGGAACAATCTGTGCTGCTATTTATGTACAACAATTTTATTCCTATAATACCCTGATGTGTTAAGTGTTTTTGATGCATTCTTGACCTTTTCAAATGACTAACACTCCAGTGTTTGTTCAAGTGCTACACATTATTATCCTTTGTGCCCTGGGGGCATAGTAAGTATACATTTGCAAGACTTTTTTTCTTCACATTTCATTCAGTTCTCTTGGAGGGCATAATGATGCCAAGGAACACTGCAAATACCATTTTTATGTGAGCTGGAAACAAGAAAGGTGTTATTACTTGCAGACGTGTAGCCATTTGTTAATGAGGCCCTGTCACCAACTCAAAAAAATTCAGATAAAAGCACAAAAAAGTATTTTAAATGCTTACATTTAGTGTTATTCCTTTCCATTAATAATTGTGACAACTCCAGGAAGAGTCAATTCCCTAGCATAGCACGCTCCCTCCTTGCACGTCATAGCCCTCCCCTCTTCTGGGAATGACTAATTACTCTCTGTGCTGATCCAGCTCCTCCGTCCCTCCCATACATTTTTATGTAGCTGCCAGGGAAGGAGTGAAGGGGAATACTATAGAATGTCACTTGAGTCTGCTGGGACTCCTGATATCACATCCATGATGGTGGCACACAACAACAGTCTCAGGCTTTTGGATGTCTACACAAGAGAGGCTTCGACAGGTAAACAACATGCATAAGTTAAATGCACATATAACCTCATAGTTAGATTTTGTTGATATGAATGGTCTGGCGACAGGGTCTCTTTAAAGCCACACTCTGGGAAAAATGATAATTTACACACTGCAATGGATGTGTAAATTATCATTATAAGCTGTGTGTTATATGCAGAGGCCCTGTATTTTTTACAAAAATACACGGCATTCTGTGATTGGAGGAGGGGCGGGGATGTGACATCTCTCCTCCTTCAATCACAGAACACCTTGGGTTCTTTGATAAAATAAAAGACATTTTATGAATGGACAATAGTGAAGAGGGGCAGGTGATGCAACCTGTGATACACTGTATAAGCTCAGGTTGCCACTCTCCTTCTCCTCAGTGTTCAGAGGATTGACATTGTATGCAGAGGACAGCATGCTGCAAGGTAAGATTTTTATACTTTGCAGCCGCCCTCTGCACATAACACACAGCTTTGTAAATTATAATGTTTCCCAGAGTGTGGCTTTAAGTGGTGTAAGTATAGAATGTAAAAAACGTGTTTGGCTAGGTGCAATTAGCTTGCTTGTTTCTGCTAAAAGATACAGTGTTGCTTACATAAATGCATTATATATAGCAATGCATAAGTATAGTTCTCAGCTATATATCTCTGCCACTGGACAACTCTATTCCGACTGTGAAGTTAAAACTTACTGTTCCTTCTTGTGTGAGGAAGTTACATAGTTACATAGTATTTGAGGTTGAATAAAGACACAAGTCCATCAAGTCCAACCTATTGTGTGTGCATTTATGATGGTGTGTGCGTGTGTATAAGTTCATGTGTGATTTTGCTCTTAGCAGTACCTGTACCCCCGAATGTTATGGTCTCCAAGGAAATCGTGTAATTGTTTCTTGAATCGTAAACATGTCACAAGAAAGAGACAAACACTGCCTGATTGTTGGGTACCTCGCCTAGGAAGCTCAGTGTTACCCTCAGCATCAGCTGCTCCTGATAAGCTTGCGCTATAGGCCCCCGGAGAATAAGAACGGCTAAAGACATCTCTACAAGCTCTGGCAAGCCTTTGATTGCCTGTACCCATGTAACAATTACAATTACCAGGAGACTATAGCAAGCTGGAAAAACTACGAGAAACTAGATATTTGAAATAAATTTGCCTGAAGCATATGTAAAGACAAAATTTTAAAAAACATGTTTAGTACATCTCAGCAATGCATGCACATTTCCCCATGTTTTATCCCTTCAAACACGCTGCACGTACAGAAAATAACCGTTGATGTGCCACAACTATAGTGTGATCCCAACTTCCTCTTTCACATGACAACACAGTGGCGAGAATGTATCCAAAATGAAGCAGACAAAATCTAGAGCAGTTGCCCATAGTAGCCAATCAATTTCTCTCTTCTGTTTGTTCAATTAAGCTTTGAAAATGAAAGAGAGAAGCTGATTGGTTGCAACTGCTCCAGATTCTGCCTGCTCCAGTTTTGATAAATTCCTCTCAGTGTATTTTTGGCTCTGAATTCCAAAGCACATGGTGTCAGCCCTGCCTACTGCATTTCTGATGGATTGCAAAGAACACATAACACTTCTTATATTCCACCCCTCGTCCGTATCTCCATAACCCCTCCACCTCATCTCCACAACCCATCCTGCTAATTCCCATAACCCCTTTTCATCATCTCTATAACCCTTCCTGCTTATCTCCATAACCCTTCCTGCTCATTCCCATAATTCCTCTTCGTCATCTCTATAACCCCTCCTCCTCCTCTCCATAACCCCTCCTTGTGCTCAGGCAAGGAGCACAGGAAGTGATCAGCTCCCAAGCTTTTTGGCAAAATCACCAGGTATTTTTTGCAATTATCAGACAGATGTGACAAAAAAAACTTTCAATGGTATATTTAGCAGACAAAACGGGAGCAAATAAGAAAAGTTTCATCGTTAGTGTTTACATACACATTAACATAGCTCCATAATTACAGCTGCTTCACCACAATGACCTATGTAAGGTATCATGGGAATGAGACAAAAGCCTGTGAAGTTACAAGCTATCTCCATTTCCTGCTTAGTAAGTAGATTCCTTTTTACACAAAAAGTGTCTTATTCATAAATGGGTAAAATTCTGCTTCCTAGCAATCTGGTGTACATATGCTGCAGATCATTGATACCCACAGTACATATAGTATATATCTCATATTTATACTGTAATCAAGTTGGAGACTCTGCTGAGACCCCCCCTCCAGTAATTTTTATCTGTAATGACGGAATCTCGTGGGTGCTACTCTGCTCTTCCTTTGGAAAACCGGGAATGTTTATGTGATGGCAACACTACACACAATAGCAGAGTTCATAAGTCTATACCAATGAACCTGACTAAAGCTGCTAATCATCAATCATGATGCAACAGATATGACAGCACCTCTGGACATACAGCCATATGACCTGTGTTTATTGTAATCCCAGTTCTCCTGTCATACTCATAAAACCTCTATTATATAAAACTGAACTATGGTACAATATTTATTTTTATCATACAAGCGAAGAAGAGAGAAGCGGGGATCCGAAGAGAAAGAACTCCCACCTTTATAGAGGGCAGAAAAAGCTGTCAGATGGCGGCGGTCGGTGGGGATCTTGGAATTTTTGTTAATAGCTATCAGGGGGGCTGTTTTGATATAAGTTTATGGTCGCTAAAGCGACCATGAGCTTATAGCAGAAGGGTGAAAGCCACCGATGTATGGCATACTGACATGGCCAGCTGCAAGCGGTTGTGTTCTGCCATATGACATATATTGGTGGCAACAAAAAGGGTAAAGGCATTTTTTAAGAAATTTAAAAAATAAAAGGACGGGGTGGGGATTCACAGAGAGAAAAGGGAGAAAGAGAAGCTGGAGTTTTGCTTTAGAATAACCTTAGTTGGACAGATGAGATAGGTCTATCCTCAACCACTTTTGCTGTCAATTACTGCAGACTTCTCCCTGATTTACCCAAAGGGTTAATTAGATACATTCACATTGACATTCTCAGTTTCTTTTCTCCATAGAAAAGAGAAGAAACAGCGCCCACTTGCACAATATATTGGAAAAGCTTCGTGAGTTACAACAAGCACTTCCAGCAGTATGAGGCTCTCATCATCTCCTTCTAGGGAAACACAAGCAGTGCCTGAATCGGGTACATCACATCCATCTGGCTGTGTATAGCTACGCTTAGACCTGTATAACCTTATGTTACCCAATATTAGATTACATTAAATTAGATTTGATAGAAAATAGCTGCTCTGCTTTATCACATCTGGAGACACCATCAAATATACGTTGGGGGAATTCATAAAAAACTGGAGCAGACAGAATCTGAAGCAGTTGTCCATGACAACCAATCAGCATCTCCCTTTCATTTCATAATTCAAAGCTTAAAGGAGAACTATGGGGTTAAGGCTTTTCCCCATAGTTCTCCTTAGTGCAACGGGAGGACACAAACTAGCGCCCTCCCGTCACCCTAAGCTCAGTATACCGCGAGCTACCGCGGTATACTGTGGCGTCTCAGTATACCGCGAGCTACTGAGACACTGCAGCCGAAGCGGATCCTGACAATCATGTCTGGATCCGCCAAGCTGCGTGAGTGACAGCTGGCTCTGCCTATCTAGAGGCAGAGGCAGCTGTACCCGCCCCCTCCCCCGTCCGTTCCGACAGTCAGCGCCGGCGGATCGGAGCGGGGAGGGGGGGAATCCAGCCCCTCCCATCACAGCAGAGAGCCGTGACAGGATCGAGAGGTGAGCGATTGCCGGTAAGTGTTCGCTCACCTCCCGATCTACTGAGCCGACCTGTGACATTCTCATTGTCACAGGTCGGCTAGAACTATGAGGTGAGTGAAAAGCACTCACCTCATAGTTCTCCTTTAACTGAACAAACTGAAAAGACAAGATGATTGGTTGCCATGGGTAACTGCTCCAGTTTTTATAAATTCCCCCCATTGTGTTTTTAAACAAACCAAAAGCCTATCAATAATTTTTTATCTTAAGTGGTTGAAAAAGTAAAGAGTGCCTTCTCCACTGTAACGTGGAAACCAGTTAACTAAAGCTATAAACAGAACAATGGTCATGGGCTTCCAGGATAGGTTACAAACCTGCCTGAAATAAACCCGATAAATGCGTTCTGTTGATACAGTGACTGCTGACATTTTGTAACTTCCAACTATTGCTGGTGATTATGCCATTTCTGGGTCCTACCAACAACTGAGCCCTAAAGAAAGGGGAGATTTTTTTGGGGCCCCTCAAACGAGTTTGCACAATGTGTGATCCCGCTGTGAACTAGTACTGATAATAATGATATCTGGATTCCTAAACCTTTTGTTTGGCACTTTCATTGGACTTAACACACATGGATCCTCAACTCTGGACTCCATGCATTAAGGTGTGTCCTGTTGTGAGGAGAGCAGCTTTACTAGAGCCGCTATGTCCTGTTGTAATCTGACTGACTCACAAAAGTTTGAATCCAGAGCCTTGTTTTCAAACGTTTAAATTTGCTGAAGACAGGGACCCAAAGCCTGAACAATGGTTGTCAGTCTTATATTTCGCAATATGGATTACTTAAGTGCTATGCATTATTTAATATTGTAAACATTCTTGTTTTAGGTTGCTTTAATAAAAACAAACAAACATACAAAGTGTCTCATGATGGAGGATAACGTGTAAAATAGTAGGCTGCCAGTGTAATAGCTAATTCTGTGTATCTATCTATTGTACCTGCTGTAATGATTTCTGTAATTCTTTCTTCCTCCGAATCATTACGAATGCAATACACCATTCTAATTTTGCACGAATGCAGTTCCAGTAGTAATGGGCAAGTCCTGAAGACATAGAATTGAAGGATTTGATGCCGCTGTCCACTTACCCAAAATATGTTCCATCCCTGTCAATGAAGTATCGACCTTCAGAATCCGTCGGAATGTGATGTCGTCCACTAAACATGGCTGCCAGCATGGTGTCCTCATACCTCTGAAGTGTTGACAGTCTAGTGGTGAAGCACATGCCTCCAACATTGAGAGGAATCACTTCAGAAAGCTGCGGAAGCATAAACAATAACATACGTTCCATCAATTGGAAATGAACTGAAAAGCATAACAAAGCATGTCCATGAAGATGCACTGTCTAGTCAATAATATACTAAAGTATTAATGAACAGTATCCACAATATATATATATATATATATACACAGTAAAGATTTCAGTGCCGATACCGAGTATTTGGGTGAGCACGCGTACTCACCCAAATGCTCCGATACTTACCCCCAATATTGGAACTTCCAGTTTAGAGGGAGATTTCCTCTGACCGTCAGTGCCGCGAGGGAACATGGAGCCAATCAGCATTGAACCAGCCAAAAAGCATGGAGCCGGTTTCCCAGCCAATCAGGAAGCAGGGAGGCAGGTAATGACTGGTACCCGTACTCAATACCAAAAAAAGTGGTATCGGTGCATCCCTAATTATATATATACAATAACAAAGCATACATCATTAGGGGTCATACTCATGCACATCTGCTAACGTGGTGTGCATGATACAGTGTTCAGCATGTGACAAAGGATGTCACATTGGGGAAACTGGCCTTAAGCTGCATCTCAGGATGAACCTACACAGGAGCTCGATCAAGAACCACAAAGAGAATGAATATTGCACTCCAGTAGGACATCACTTCTCCCAGAAGGATCACTCCATCCAAAACCTCAAAATTAAAGTACTAAAAGGGAATTTTAAAAACTCTCATGAAAGGAAAACATTTGAGATGAAAATTATTTAACATTTCAATGCCATAAAGGAGGGACTCAATGTGGATTCTGGTTTTTCTGACACACTACCAGAATTTCTGAATATACAGAACATCACAATATTCATGTACGTCGAATATCTCTGATCTGTTTAGGGTTTATTTATCATCCTATGTTTGTTTGTTCTGTCTTTTGATTATCAGAAGGCATTCTTTACTTCCAGGTCCAACATTTATGACACCACACTCACCTCCCCTCCCTAACAACTTTCTCTTGCTTTAAGTGGTAAACGTTGTCATGTTCTAAGGCCCCATTCACACTGCGCGATTCGCAAATCGCGCATTTGTCACACGATATCGCACAAATGCTTGCATTGAGCAAGCTGGAATCGCTGCAAAATCTGCTCCAAAAAGGGTCCTGCTGTAGCGACGCACGACCCGCGACAGCAGGACCCTTTGCCCCATTGCCAAGCATTGGAGAGCGATATCGCGCGGCAAATAGCCGCGATATCGCGAGAATTACCGCGCGATAAAATCGCTCAATGTGAACGGGGCCTAACAGCTTTCTCTTGCCTCAACTGACAAACTGTCATGTTGATCAGTATTGCTTCTGACCTGAAGAAGAGAGGTTCGCTCTCGAAAGCTTGTCTGTTATATATTTTGTTAGTGCGATAAGAAAGGTATCATTGCACACTGCCATACTACGTTTTTTGTTTTTTTTTACATCTTGTCTACTGGACTAATACGGCTTACCCATTTATATTGCACTATATATATACCGTGTTTCCCCGAAAATAAGACAGTGTCTTATTTTATTTTTTTCACGAAAAAAGACACTAGGTCTTATTTTCGGGGGATGTCTTACCTGGCTGCAGCTGTCTGCTCTGCCGTCCAGGGAGTCACAAACAAGGTGGG
>NW_017306521.1:264854-311371 GCF_000935625.1 Nanorana parkeri | reverse complement strand
ATATATAAAAATATATAAAGCACCGATATGAAAAAAATTTACTTTTAAGTAATAAAAAAACAATCAGGACTTTTACAGATGGACACATGCATAATATGAGATGCTCTTGGATTATTCTTCTGGGCTGCTTCTGACCTCCACCTCGCTTCTTCCAGCTGGTTTTACATTCCCACTGACTTAAGAAAAGTAGTTCCTCACAAATGAATGTCTGTGTACACAAGCACTTACTTAGAGATCTACAGTATTTTATATATATAAACTCACCAATTGCTCCTCATAGGTGCAAGCAGTTTAAGAGCGCTACCCTGCTTTCCCATATGTAGAAAATCCAACGAAACGCTTTTCTGCAGCACAACGTGAACCTTTATTCAAAGTACAAGCATGTACAGTCCATACAACAGATTCGGACCCCCAGGATCTTTCCTCGGGTAAGACAAGAATGAAAAGGTGTTGAAACACCATCTTTTATATACAGTATATTTATTTCTTTATTAGGTTGACTGCCAGTTAACAGTATATGTGAATTAGCACAATGCTGTGTAAGGTTTTGAAAAAATTAAACCAAACAGGTGGTGCCCAAACTAAAAGTGCATTGATCAAAAATTGTAAAGCTAATATTTGAAGAAGAATGTTCTATGACCTATGGCAAACAGCACTGGCAAAGAGGTTGGCAATGAAACTCACCATTGTCAACCCTCTTGGCAAAGTGCAGACTTAATAGGATAGTTGCTAAATGTCACAAGAGTACACCTATAAAATGACAGCAAAAAGCTGCTGATTCAATTCTGCTGACTCACAAAATATGTATTATAAACCTCGCTGAGGTTTATAGCAGGCCTGTCTAATAGAACAATAAGTATCCAACGCCAATGCCAAAAATCCATTGTCAGGGGAAAGGGAGAAGAAAAGGTGGACCTCTGAGCAATGGAAAAAGTAGCACAGTCTGTTGTATTTCAACTCCCTGCCTACTGCAAAATGGAATTATGTTTGGAAGAAGTTCTGGAAAGAGTAACAGTTTTTCAACATCTGATTATTGCACATAGTTTCGGCATGAATTTAATAAAAACAGAAGGATTTTCAGCAACATGCTGAGTGTTGGAATTCGAGGCACAAAGGAAGCATTCACTGAAGTCTGCTAAACACAACAATATAGTGCGTTGTATCAAACCCTACCATGGAAGAAAAAATATGTTTTTACCAAATAGTAGATGGCAAATGCATTAAGAAAATACTGTTTGCTGTTTCATGACAATACTGATGAAATTAGCAATTTAAACCACAATGATTTCATTAGCAACTCACTAATATGAACTTGCCATACATTATACTGTAGGTGTATACAGGGAAAGTATCTGAATGAAATGTAATCGTTTTCCAGCTTTCATTGTTCTGGGTTTTTATGTGTACACTGGATGAACTGAAGGCCCCTTTCTCAGAAGTAAACCCACATCTGCAGGCTTTAGTTGGAAGTGGGCACATGCACTATCTATCCTATAATTATCATTGACCCGTTATCATTGAGACTGCCTCTCAGGCTGCTGAAAAGCTGGGCTGTAGCCTATCAATGAAAGACAAGAAGGTGAGGCTGAGGAGCTCACAAGGCAACTGTTATTCTTTTGTTTGGATTTCCCCAGCAGGCAAATACTCTACCCCATCCCTCTTATTTCCCAAATTAAAACAAGTTAATATACATACACTTACATACACTTCTTGAAGAACTCTATGGAAAAGTAACAGCTTATGTAGGGACATATAGACTCATTGCCTAGTCATCAATGTTCCCATGTGACACTCTGTAAAAAAACATGATCTAACCTCTTCCTGATGCAGTTGGTTGCACTCTGCACCATTTACAACCATCAGGGACCACTTAACTCATGAGTTAAATCTTAAAAATGCATTAAAGTGTCTTAACTATTAAGAGAAATGTAGCTTCTTTGTATATCACTCAGCTGTAGATCCTCAAATCATCTCAGAATTGCTGCTGACACTGTCCTTCCTTCTGGAGGGTGGCTACTTTTGAACCGCATGGTCCCTGTGTGTGTTGTAAAGTAGCCACCGCTCCAAGCTCGCTCCTGTGATGGACTACAATGTCATGTTTACTTTACTAATTTGTATTGAGATTGTAGTCCATAACAGGAAGGAGCTTGCAGCACACACACAGGGACCATGGGGAACAAAAGTAGCCATTCTCCAGAAGGAAGGACAGTACCAATTCAGAGATGATTTGAGGATCTACAGCTGAATTATACACAAATAAGTTACATTTGTATTAACAGTTATGCTACTTTAATGCATTTTGAAAATTCAACTGAGTGAGTTTAGTGTCACTTTCAAGCAAATATCAATATTAACAAAATAAAAAAGTTTGCCTTTAGTTACCTGAGTAACGCGAGTTCTAAGTTACCATATGCAAGCTGAAAGGTGAATTATGACATGCATTGGGAGTGCTAATGGGAATGGAGGTACTTGGGTTATAAAAGGGTGGTGATGCTTACCAGCAGCCTAAAGACAATGCAGTAGCCATGGAAGTTGGACTAAGTCTGCAAAACAGTAAGCTCTAAACTATGTTGTTATTCCACTTAGATGTATCTAAACTAGGGATGTCCCGATACCACCTTTTCAAGACCAAGTACAAGTTGTAGTATGTGTGTTGTATGTGTGTACATTTTCATGACTCACATTGCAGGCTTTTTTACATTATTTTTATTGACTTTCTAGTAGGCCTGAGTCCTATAAATTCAAAATTCCCTCCATAGAAACCTCAGTCTGACACCGTGGTCAGATTTTAAAACAGGCTGTAAACAGCTGCCCTCCTTCCTGTGAGTCGGATTGTCTTGTACAGGTTGTAATGCAGCTGACACCCCTCCCTGTGAGTCATCGTACCAAGATCATTGCACACCAGCTCTGCCTCTCCAGGTCACTCTTCACTGTCCAGGGGGCATTGTCACTATGAATATTATTGAAGAGGGAGACAGGGGAGAGAGCTCAGAGAGAGAGAGAGCTCAGTTTCTACAGAGAAGCTTGTGCACAAGGGAAGCATAGCATTGCAGAAAATTTAATTTTCCATGCCCTACACTGTAGTTCCGACTGTGCACAGCAACATGTAATTTACACAGACTGCCTGCAAAGCATTTCAAAAGGAGCCATGAGGAGATTTAAACTATATAAACCTGAATTGCTGCCTGGCGGCAAATAGCGTGTAACTGGCAGAATTACCAGGTAGCAGTAAAGGGGAAAAATGAAAACTAATGCAGCCACTACATCCAAGGACTGGTAAACTGCAATATGTTACATTTTCATTATGGGGTTTAGTTATCCTTAAAGTGACCATGTGAAGTCTAAGAAAAATCACTTCAAAAGACTCTTCAGCGTTCCCCCCACCCCCCCACGACACAGCAGTGATGTAGGGGTGGGAGGATAAAGCAGCACGCAACGAGGGACACAGGCATCCAACAACCCTGGAAATGTCTAATGCCAAAGAGTCTTCATGAAAGCACTGGAATGGAGGCAAGCTAGGAGACATAGAGCCAATGGACTGGGAAGTATAATAGTTCTCCTTTTGCAGAGTCCTGGACTCAAGATTTTTTTTAGACATACCAGGGTCACTTGAAAACAAACCTAAACTTTGCTGAATTAGGTCAAAGTCAGTCTCCAGTGCTTGTACTTATCTTACAGTCTTTTCTTAGTTATTCTATTCCCCCCGCCCCCCAATTTCCCCACAAAAAATCACAATGTAGGTGTTAAAAGTTTCTGTTTACACAGCACTAAGAACCTTCCATGTGACTTTACATGACAGCACTCGGACCCGAAGATTGGACACAGCACCTAGCACTGCCTTCAGAGACATTGGAAAGAGTCAGTTTTTTTCTCTGGGATCTCACTTATGGTATCCAGGCATTACTAAGTGGGAACTGGGCCAGTGTAAGCCCAACAGAAAGAGCAGGTAGTGTCTTACAACTTCTAGCCCTAGATGAGCAAGGGGCATGTCTGAACATTAGGCCACTGACTGCGCCAGAGCAGGTATTGCACAAGAAATGGCAGTGTCTTAGAACTTCTAGCCCTAGAGGAGCAAGGGGCATGTCTGAACATTAGGCCACTGACTGCGCCAGAGCAGGTATTGCACAAGAAATGGCAGTGTCTTAGAACTTCTAGCCCTAGAGGAGCAAGGGGCATGTCTGAACATTAGGCCACTGACTGCGCCAGAGCAGGTATTGCACAAGAAATGGCAGTGTCTTAGAACTTCTAGCCCTAGAGGAGCAAGGGGCATGTCTGAACATTAGGCCACTGACTGCGCCAGAGCAGGTATTGCACAAGAAATGGCAGTGTCTTAGAACTTCTAGCCCTAGAGGAGCAAGGGGCATGTCTGAACATTAGGCCACTGACTGCGCCAGAGCAGGTATTGCACAAGAAATGGCAGTGTCTTAGAACTTCTAGCCCTAGAGGAGCAAGGGGCATGTCTGAACATTAGGCCACTGACTGCGCCAGAGCAGGTATTGCACAAGAAATGGCAGTGTCTTAGAACTTCAAGACCTAGAGGAGCAAGGGGCATGTTTGAACATTAGGCCACTGACTGTGCCAGAGCAGGTATTGCACAAGAAGAGTGGTGGCGGTCTCCTGATCCAATGGCAAAGAAGAGGAAGAAAAAACACAGAGGGCTACATTTTCCACTTGTTACAGTTGAGCTTTAGCGCAAGCTAGAAAATAGGATAGCCATAGCTAGCTCCTTTTGCGCCCGAGGTAAGAAAAAAAACAAGCCCTCCCAACAGGCGTGTGACATCACCCAGCGCCCTGCCTCCAGGACTTTTGAAACTATTTTTTATTATTTCTTATTTAATTTTTTTACTGTTGGGGGGCTCCGGGGAAATATTAGGGGTCTAAACAGTCCCCTGATATTTCCCTTTTAAAATAGAAAAGAAATTGAGGACACAAAGTCCTCAATCTCTTTTTCTGCAGCCTCTGTTCTAAATGAATGGAAAGCACAGAGGCTTCCCATTCATTCAGAAAATTTTTACTATCAAGCAGTTTCTGAATGGGGAGGAGGCTCTGTACAGAGTGCTACTCCCCATTGAGAATCTTATGAATGAACAGGAAGTGATGTAAATGACATCCTGTTCATTCATAACTGGGGACACATAGTACTATGTGTCCCCAGTTATTTACAAACACTGGAGTGATCAGCTGATCGCTCCAGTGTTTGTCCTGCACAGAGGATTGGTACATATCATTGATATGTACTGATCCTCTGCCGCTGGGCCATGCACCCAGGGGGGCTCAGCTTCTCCTCTGGATCTCTGGTGCTCTCCCAGGCAGAGTCAGCGGGGGATCCGAGGAGAAGTGAGGAAAGCCCTTCGGCCTCGGGGGGGGGGGAGAGATTCGAATGGAGCCGCTGTCACAGCAGCATGTGCGGTGAGGATGCCCGTTGCATACAGATCCAGAGAAGCCCCACGGCAGGAGGACAGGACATCGCGATCTACCAGGGATCGCTTTGCAATCGACTGGTAGATCGCGATCGACCTAATGGGCACCCCTGTCCTAGATTGTTCACTTCTCCGGCCTTCTCTCCTCAACTCTTCACCCATTTGTGAATAGCCCTCTTAGTATTCACTAAGGTGGTGAAAAAATTCCCTTGCAAAGTGAACAGCCTATTTGCATTTAGTAAATCAACTCCTAAGACATAAAAGACAAGTGAGACATTAATATGGGCTATGTGTGGCAAGGCTTCTATAAACCTGGAACAAAAAACGCATATAGTGCCTCTGAGTTCTCAGGCACCACACCAAAAAATCGTAATCAGAACACATGTTGTAAATTTAATGGGGCTTTAAAGGTGCTAATGACACAGCCAAACCAACAAAAAATACATTTAAAGCCATGAAAGTTTATTGGTTTACATCGTGTAAAAACATGCAATGGGTTAAAAACATTATTGGTATCGCTCATTCATATATATTTTTTAATGTGTGTTGTTTACAATCTACTTGCATACAAACCGCTGTAACATGTATACCCTCCAATAGGTGTCTACCTCTAAACGCCACCCCTATATAAATGATAACAGTATCATACATATAAACTCTTATTTCTTATATATCGACAATGTTACAGGAAAATGATACAGCGCTTGCCATACATCATACAATAGTAGTTGGAGTGGCTTAAACTTTGATGCGTTTCACATCCGCTTCTTCAGGAAGGAGTGGAGGTGATCTGTAGTATTCAAATAAACAGAGTAAATGCATATAAAACATCTGATGACAATGGTAATCAGGGAGAATCCCCATTAGATTCAAGTATTACAACAGTTAACGTACTAAATCAGGAGCAACACCTATAAATAGTGAATACATTGCTGGTGTCAAAGTCTGCACATATAGGAAGCAATTCCAGACACAGGCAAGTATATGCCAATGGGAGCCAAAACCAGGGGACCAGAGACCCCATGTCATTAGCACCTTAAATCCCCGTTAAAACGACAACATGTGTTCTTACACAATGTGTTATTACATTGCATTGTTTTCAACCCTTCAACATTTTATATGCATTTTAGTACAAAGTGATACAGCAAGCCAACTAATGCTATTCCCCATCCAGACTAGAAACCCTGTATCTACTGCCCCCTGTGAGGTCAGATATTGTTTCTGAATGTTTTCACTGGAATTATTTCTGCAGACTGAGCTTCCAGGACATCCTGACCATATGCATCTGGTAGTATTGGCGGGAAAGCGGTGACCGCTGAATGACCACAATCACAGTAGCAAGTCACACATAATAACTTTCTTATAAAACAAAATGACAGTGTGCTATGTGCTGTGTTGGAGCAAAGCCCACATTTCCTTACAATCACAGACATAGCATTTTAACATATCTCAAATATCCACAGAAATAGATAATGGTAAAACATACAAAATTGTATAAATCTATTATATATCAGAAAATGGAAAAACTGCTAGAGAGCCAAAGAACCTGGGACAGTCATTCTCAGGCAGGGTTCCTCCATAGGTTGTAAAGGTTTCCCTGTGGCTGACTGACCTCCCATCTGACAGTGCCTGCATAATTCCGGGAGAAGAGGCTGCAAGCTAGCCGGCTTCAAAGTTCAGGTCAGTATATCTTTGTTATTTTAGCTCCTTAGACAAGGGAAGGACATACCATCGCTGCAGCGTAGGAGACACATAGGAGGAGAGAGGCTGTAGGAAGCGCTGTCACAGCTAGATCAGAGGATCAGGTTAGTATAACTTTGTTATTTTCCTCCCTAGACCAAAAGGAGCACTTAACCTTTGCAGTGCAGGATAACCCCACTGCAAGGGATAATAATAACATTTCCCTGGAGTTCTGCTTTAAAAACAAAATATATTTTGAATGGCATTCTACAAGTCTCTGATAACATTATCAAAAGGTTTTGATGAGAATGTCTGCCGTATGGGTGCCCGTATGGAAATACCAGTGTAAGCGAGCTAAAGCAGAACTCGAGGTAAAAAAATGTATTAACACTTGAAGTGGAGCTACCCACGCACTTCAAGGGTTAAGTACTCGTTTTTGTTTAGGGTCAAAAATAACAATGTTATACTCACCCGTCCCTTGGAGCCGGCTTGCTCTTAGACTGGTCCCTGAAACTGCTGGTCTAAAGTCCTTGAGTTCTATACACAGGGATATATCTGCAACGGAGGAGGAGACAGGCACGAGGGAGTGCTGTCACAGCCGGCCATCTCAAAGGATCAGGAGAGTGTAAAGTAGGGTATTCAGGGGTACATTTTCGAAGGAAAAATCCTGTGAGAACGTTCAATATTACCATTAGAGGTTTGGTGATTGTCGTTTGAAATTTCGTTTGATTTTTAAGAACGAAAATCACATTCACTGTTAGAATTTCATTCAATCGAAAAAAGTTTTCCAACATGCTCTTTCGAATTTTTTTGTCACTGTGGTCAAAATCGATCATCGTTTTGACCCCATCGACGATTATAAAGTCGAACAAACCTTTTTAAGGCTGCAACTAATGTGATTATTTTCATAATTGATTAGTTGGCCCATTTTTTAAATTTTTTTTAATAATCGAAGAAAAAAAAACTAATACCAACTAAATAAAAAACTTGACTGCATGCACAGTGTTTTGCAATTGCAGCGCACTGGAACTGAGGGCATTGCGGTACCGCGCGTTCCAATGCAGACGATATATATGCCTGGTCATCAGTTTAAAGTTAGCCATAAATATGGCTAACATGCGCATGCGACGATACCTTACATGTATAGCGTAATCGTCATTTTTGTACGTAGGTGCACCCGACTTGTGTTTCCCTTCCTATGCGCAGAATTTGTGGGGGACTTTACATTTTTGTTTCAGTATTTTTAAAACATTTTAATTTACCTTTATTTTATTTATTGTTTTGTTAACTTCATTGCTATCACAATGCCAATCACAATAGCAGACTGGCTATTGCACACACCGACTGCCTCCGAGTCTCTCCGACCCATCCAGCAGTGGCGCACTGTATCTGGACATCTCTCTCTGAGAGCGACCCTGCCTGACAGCTAGTCTGTATCTCTTCCAATGCCCACTGCCTCTGCCGATTCAGGCGTGGGAGAGGAACAGGATTGGAGGTGTCAAGAGACTGCAGCGGGGGAGAGAGCGGTTGCTGGGGGGTGGGGGCAGTGGGTTTTGGGGTTGTGGAGTAGGAACGACTGAACAAAGAAGCGGCGGCCAGGGGCGGTGGAGTAGGAACAACTGAGCAGAGTTGCAGCAGCGGCGTGGCTGCATTAACTAATTGGAATCAACTAATCGATAATAAGAATCATTGGTAGTGATTCTCAATTATTATTGATTAGTTGTTGCAGCCCTAAATGTTTCAGAATTAATTTTGTTTGTTTAAAGTTCTGACCATGTAAACCCAACTTAAAGGAGAACGATGGGGTTAAGGCTTTTCCCCATAGTTCTCCTTAGGGTAACGGGAGTACACAAACTAGCGTCCTCCCGTCACCCTAGGCTCAGTATACCGTGAGCTGCTGCTCGCGGTATACTGAGACGCCGCAGCTGAAGCGGATCCCCACAGTTATGTCTGGATCAGCCCAGCTGCGTGACTGACAGCTGGCTCTGCCTATCTAGAGGCAGAGCCAGCTGTACCCTCCCCCGTCCGTTCCACCAGTCAGCGCTGGCGGATCGGAGCGGGGAGGGGGGAATCCAGCCCCTCCCCTGTGACGGCAGAGAGCCGTGACAGGATCGAGAGGTGAGCGAACGCCGGTATGTGTTCGCTCACCTCCCGATCTACTGAGCCGACCCGTGACAGTCTCATTGTCACAGGTCAGCTGGAACTATGAGGTGAGTGAAAAGCACTCACCTCATAGTTCTCCTTTAACTTTGTTATTTTTGTCCCTAGGCAGTCAACCCTTGCAGTGCGGGAGAACCCCAACTGCAAGGGTTAATAACACTTATACCCGGAGTTCTTCTTTAACGTACTTTGCACTTTCAAAGTGATTGAACTGGGGTGCAAAGAACAATATACGTATAGCACTGTTTTTGTTATATGTACTGTACAGTGTTCTTGGCTATAACACTACTATATGTCTTGTTCTTGAAAACTGAAATAAAAGCGTATTGAACAAAAAAAATAGATTGATCATTTAAATGTCCTCTATCTAGTGGTTTCCAGTACTCTCTCTCTTCAAAAGCACTTCTGTCTTCCTTTCACCACATCCCTGCATATGCCAATATCAACAATAACAGTTTTCCCCTTCAAGCCTCTGCAGTCTTCCAAGGGCACCTCTATTATCTCATGCTGTATATACAGCTGTAACAGACAAAAGGCAAAGGTCTATGTAAAATACAAAAGGCAATATTGCTGTCCTAGTCTAATGGTTTCTAGAGAAAAAGTCACATTATCGCAGAGTAAAGTCAAGTGAAATCCTATCAAATCTATGATTTGAAGTATGTCATGCCTGACCAATCTTTTGGATTGTATTTCATAATTTTAAATATTTAATATGCCGCATGCCTAGATTATGGTGAGATCACCTTGAAGGTAACAGCAAGGGAAAGTAAAGCTGTTTCTTGTGAGGGCACCTTGAATGTACCTTCACTGCATTCTAAACCATATAAATACTTCTTAAAGAGTGTATTCTGATTTAGTCATAATATTTATTATATTATTTATTATATTCATGGGTAATATTAAACACTAGCAGCACACATTTAATGCTGATCTCCAACACTGTTAAATAAATATAATGTAAACAAAAAGTGCCTGGCATTCGAAAGTCTGGTCTGTAAAAATAACCCTGGCAATGCCACCCCCCCCGGTATACTGAGACCGCCGCAGCCGGGACGGATCCCGACTTTACTGTCGAGATCCACCCAGCTGTGTAAGTGACAGCTGGCTCTGCCTATCTAGAAGCAGAGCCAGCTGTACCCGCCCCTCCCCTGTTCGTTCTGCCAGTCAGCGCTGGAGGATCGGACAGGGGAGGATTACCTGCAGGGAGCCGTGAGTGACAGTCACTGCTCTCTGCAGGGACATGATTGAAAAGTGAGCAAGCGACAGTATGTGTTCATTCACTTCCCGATCTATTGAGCCAACGTGTGACAGTCTCATTGTCACAGGTCGGCTCGAACTATGAGGTGAGTGAAAATCACTCAATCATTCACACTCAATCAAAATCCACCAAAAGAAAGCTCTATCTGTCCCCAAAAAAGGGTATAAAATTCATTTCAGTACAGCGTTGCATGACGGAATAAATGTCAGTCAAAGTACCGCAGCGCTGAATACTGAAAAATGGCCTGGATGGGAAGGGGGTTTAACACCGCGGATGTCAACTGGTTAAAGTGGTATTATTGCTTTTTCACACAAAATCTGCACCAGATCTACATAAGTTTCTGCACATGCAGTGCAGTGTGTTTTGGCCGCGTTCTGGTCCGTTTTTTCCAGCTGTAGAAATCAGCTTCTTGAACGGTCATACAGGAGGATGTGTGCGGGCGCATGCGCAGTGGGGATCACTGGCGGGGAAGAGGAGGAGAGACACACTGTAAGTCAATGCACGCAGCCGGGAGCGTGCACGTCAGACAGACTCAGTGGGACAGAAGGAAACAGCAGTCAGCGCTGGATCAGAGACCGGTACCAGCGGCGGAGGGACTGCTGAAAACTACTGGAAAGAAGAAGATGATCGGATTAAGAGGCATTTAATGTCACTTTAAATGTTTATTCTTGCCTAGGGTACCATTAAGTAGCATTTTTACTCACCGTATCCCTCAATCCCGTAGGTTTCTCCTCTCTACGCGCCTGGTCCCTGCTTCTCTTTCATTCTCTGTCCATTGGTCGCACTCTGACATCATCACGTAGAAGGCAGGACCAGCAGTCCTACATTGTGAGGATGCCAAAGGCCCGACCACATCTCAAAGCGTCGGAGAGAAGAGGTAAGTGCCAGTTGCTGGAGGAGTGAGGGATGAAATAAGTAAAAGTGCTTTTTTAATGTTCCCCAGACAAAAACAAGCATTTAACCCTTGAGCGCAAAGGGAGCGCTGTTAAAAGGGTCATTTTTAAATTTTCTGGAGTTCAGCTTTCACCATGCACTACATGCTGTAAACTGTAATGTTGCCCATGCACAATCATTTTACGGCACTTTCTATCGCTTTCAGTCATAAAAAAGAAACAACAGATCAAGACCACCTAGCACCTATCGTACTATTTCAAGAATTTGATAGAAACTACAGGTGGTCGGTTGTATTCATTTATTTTTATGTTTCTGTGACCACAAGTGGGTTGGAATTACTGAAAAGCAGCCGTTAGATGTTTGGTCAGAGACATTACAATATATCGTATTTATGACAGAGGGTGCAGGTCTTTCAGGGGCCTGCCTTGATGTTAGGGGGTTGGATCTGTGGTCTTTTCCCTTCCCCCATTCAGGAGAGCCCCTATCAAGTATTTGGTGGACCATGGCTGGTTCCTAAGGATCGGGTCCACCTGGCTTAACCTTTAGGTAGACTAGAGTGCCTTGCCCCAGTCAGGAGCCTTGCGTCCCGAAGGGGGGGAGTTCAGGGATACGTGACCCTCTTTTTCAGAAGAGGACCAAGCACCCTTGTGCACTTTTTTGTGTGCAGTAATTTCACTTACGATTTTGTTACGATGCAAGCACCGCGGAGCTTCAAAAAAAGAAAATAAGGAAAATCTAGGATATTTTGGATCCAAAAGTATACAAAAAACTATATATATATATATATAGATATATATAGATATACACACACATACATATCTGTGTATATAAAAAGAACTGTATTAATAATAAAAAATAATAAAGTTACCCTCCCAGTAAAATAATGAAACAAATGCAACCCTGTCAGCCAGAGTCCTGAGTCAGTGACATGTGACTCCCTACAATACCGTTAAATTGCGCCGTGCAGCTACAGGTTCCCCATGCTGCACATTGCCCTCCAGCGCTACTGATCACGTTGATTGACAGCCAGACTGGCCAATCCCCGCACGCGTACCTCGGACCCAGCCAATCAGTACACACATGAGGTATGGCTCACAAGGCTGTTAATGGAGAATTGTGCTCTCTCCTCGGCCAGCTGATTTAGGATGGGGCAGGGTTGGCATGGTGGGGAAGGCAGCTCCGGTGCGGATACTGTACCTACCTGCAGCGGGTGCAGCTTGCCCTGCAGAGAGAACGTGGCGCTGCTTGGGGTAGGCGTAGACGGCTCGATTAGCTCATCCTCAGCATCAGAGCTGGACATGGCATCATCCGGGGTCCCTCTGTCTTCAAACTGCCCCGAGACTACCACCATCCCTCTGAGCGTGTCCAGGGGCCTCACTTGTCAGAGCTGGGGAGGGGTTGGGGAGGGCTGTGGAGTGATCCGGACACTGCTAGGTCACAGGCTGCACGGACTCATGTTGTGATCAGCTCGCTGGTACTGACTTCAGGAAGAGGAAGGCTGGCTGCCTGCTACCATAAATCCCATTCATGCCGTGTCTGTGCTGATATGATGATCTATTTTGTATCAGTCACATCACCCCAGAGGTTCCCTGCTTCAAAAGTGCTGTCACATCACGTGGGTGGGATGTGCTGTTCCCCACCAATCACGTGGCACCATTTGATTTTCCTCAGCCTTGGTCACAATAGGGAGCGCTGTCATCTACCTGATGCTTTGCTGTCCCCAAACACAGTGCTGGGGTGACCACTTATTATTGGGGTACAGCTCAGGCCTTTGTGGTCACACCCTTGGATGTTAAAGAAAATGCACAGAGCTTCACTGTTTTATACTAGAAACAGTTATCCAAATGTGCAAGGTTTTAAAGAAGAACTCCGGGCATATGGAATCTTAACTCTTCAATGGGGCTACCTCTGCACTACAAGGGTAACTGCATGTTCTGTCTAGGGAGCTAAATTAAATAACAAAGATATACTCACCCGAACCTCGGAGCCGGCTGGCTACAAGAGCCAGGGTTGTCCCTATATTATTCAAGGCTGGGTGGGGCAGTGGCGTCACAAGGGGGTGCGGCTTGCACCCGCGAGCCACCATTGGACACTCACCTCCTATGAAAAGTCGGTGTCAGGAGAACGGAGGAGACCCGGTGGCATACGTCATCCCGCCGGGTGAACGTCCCCTCCTCTCTGCCGGCGTCCATCACAAAGGTGGCAGGCGTCAATAAGGCGACCGCGCATGCGCGATGACGTCACGGCAGGGTGTCACCCGGTCTCCGCTCTGCGTGTCACCCAGCCTCGGAATGCTGAAGGAGCTAAGCGGAATGCTCTGGCTGGCGTCCCGCCCAGCTCACTGACATCACTGGTTGCCAAGAGCTGGGTGGGACGCCAGCCAGAGCATTCCGCTTAGCTCCTGGCAACCAGTGACGTCAGTGAGCTGGGCGGGACGCCAGGCAGAGCATCCCGCTAAGCTCCTGGACACCAGTGACGTCAGTGAGCTGGGCGGGACGCCAGACAGAGCATCCCGCTTAGCTCCTGGCAACCAGTGACGTCAGTGAGCTGGGTGGGACACCAGGCAGAGCGTGCCGCTTAGCTCCTGGCAACCGGTGACGTCAGTGAGCTGGGCGGGACGCCAGCCAGAGCATCCTGCTAAGCTCCTGGACACCAGTGACGTCAGTGAGCTTGGCGGGACGCCAGACAGAGCATCCCGCTTAGCTCCCGGCAACCAGTGACGTCAGTGAGCTGGGCGGGACGCCAGCCAGAGCATCCCGCTAAGCTCCTGGACACCAGTGACGTCAGTGAGCTGGGCGGGACGCCAGCCAGAGCATCCCGCTAAGCTCCTGGACACCAGTGACGTCAGTGAGCTGGGCGGGACGCCAGCCAGAGCATCCCGCTAAGCTCCTGGACACCAGTGACGTCAGTGAGCTGGGCGGGACGCCAGCCAGAGCATCCCGCTAAGCTCCTGGACACCAGTGACGTCAGTGAGCTGGGCGGGACACCAGGCAGAGCATCCCGCTTAGCTCCTGGCAACCAGTGACATCGGTGAGCTGGGCCGGACGCCAGCCAGAGCATCCCGCTTAGCTCCTGGCAACCAGTGACGTCAGTGAGCTGGGCGGGACGCCAGCCAGAGCATTCCGCTTAGCTCCTGGCAACCAGTGACGTCAGTGAGCTGGGCGGGACGCCAAACAGTGTCACAGTTTGCTAAGAGCAACCTGGGATGCTATGGCGTGAAAGGAGGTGGTGGGCACACCTGCCTCCCCCCCCCACATGACCCAATGAGATGCCACTTGAGGCAACCCCCTCAGGCTGCCTCATTTTAGGGCCGGCCTTAGCTAGACCGGTCCCTGTAGCCTCTTTTCACCCTCCATTCCAGTGATGGAATGTCCCTCGGAATGCTCACTTCAAATACACTGTATAGGAACTGATGACTCACAGGACCTTAGACCACCGGAGCGGACAGGAAATGAGGCGGCAGGAACAGGTCTAAGAGCAAGCCAGCTGCAAGGTTCGGGAGAATATAACTTTTATTTTAGCGCCCTAGACAAAACAAGCACTTAACCCTTGCAGTGCAGGTGTAGCGCAACAACAAGGGTTAAGATTTCATATGCCAGGAGAGGTAGTTTAAAGCTTAACTTTGCAATCAGCAAATATTGTAGAAATATAAGAGCCATGTGTATTGTTACTTGTATCTTGGTGTGCTTTGTGTATTTCTTGCAGATCTGGGCAGTAATCCACTTTGCCTCTATGCAGGAGCTTCCTGCATCTCTCTCTCTCTCCTTGTGCAGGGTGACTGCTCTTGTATCCGCCTTCCTGCAGTTTTCTCCAGGCAGCCTGTAGGGGGTGGAGCTGCTAGCTGCTGGGCCCCTCCCACAGCTCTGCTCTCTGCACAGGCTGTGTACAGTACAGTGATAACATCACTATCTGGACCGGGAAAGGCATTTTGTGCACACAAAGAGGGTTATATAGGAATATATTTGAATAAAAGCTTTGGTGCCTGGAGTTTAGCGTTAGGAAATATAACTGGAAAGGCCTTCAGGAGAAAAGGGGAAAGTGTTCTGTTGTTGTCACACACAATCAAAATGTCTCCCTGTAAAAAACATAGCACATGCTTCCTTTTCCTGCTTCCTGTACCACTGAATGGCAATAAGGAGAACTCATCAGATGAAGAAATTGATACTTTCGGGCGTGTCAATCTATTAGTTCCCCCACTACGCTCAGCGGTTCCTCCCACCAACCCCTTTGCCACTACAGGACACAGTTGTCATGTAGAGAGCAGCGGATCAAACCACAAAGTTCAGCAGAGGACCAGGAAATCATCACTCCTTGAATTGTCAGCTTCTGGAGAGTCTTCCACCAGCCAGTTCTCTTTATCAGAGCAGCAGGAGAATAATTAGGGGAATGAAGCAAAACTGAAGCAGACAAAATCTGGAGCAGTTGCCCATGGCAACCAATCAGCTTCTCATTTCAGTTTGCTCAATTAGGATTTGAAAATGAATGGCAAAAGCTGATTGGTTGCCATGCACAGCTGCTCCAGATTTTGTCTGCTACAGTTTTGATAAGTTCCCCTCAATGTGTTTTTTACAAGGAGATGAAATTATTCACAACTGGATTTTTAGCAAGAGAGTTGCTTCACTATGCATTACTTCACACAATAACGGGGTGCAGCATGGCAGCCCAGCCAATTTAAAGCAAGCAGTAAAACAAACATTTTCCTTTGTGGTACTGAAACACTAAGGCCCCAGTCACACCTAGGCGTATTGTAATATGCGCGTCTGTCGCGCGTTTTTTTTACCGCGATTCGCGGTAAAAAAGTCGCGCGACCGTCGCGCAATTCCAAAGGCTACTTGGCTGTATCCCAATGGAAAACGCCCGACAAAACAGCCCAAAGTAGTCCCGGGACCTTTTCAGGCGTGGGCCGTTTTGTAGGGCGTTAGGGACGGGCGGAAATACGGCGAGGTGGGAACGAGGGCATTGACTACAATGCAATTTATATTTTTGACCGTTTTGTAGAGCGTTCGTCGAGCGTAGAACGCCCTACAAAACGGTCAGGTGTGAACGCAGCCTAAAGTCAGAATAGATCCTAAGTGACACTAAGGGCTTGTTCACACCAAGTGCAGAGCAGATGCAGAGCAGTTACAGAACGGATCAAAACTGCGTCCAATGTATTCCTGTGGTATTTTGGGCTCTAGTTCACACCACAGTGTTCAGTTCCAGAGCATGTGGAAAATCTGCAGAAGGCACTATTTTTTCTGCTCTGGAACGCACAAAAAAGCGCATGCCAACACATCCAAATGCATGCAAGTGCTCTGGAACGCACTGGACTACACCTGAAAGCCCATTTTAGGCAAAAAGAAAAACGTACTGGAACGCATCAAAAACGCGTCAAAGCGCACTGCATATGCAGAAACTCATCCAGATCTATTTAGGGTATTAAAGCAAGTTATGATAAGAATGAAAGCTTTTTGTGCACAACATTATCAGGGCTATTAACAAAAGTGTGAAGAGTTTGGAGAAGGCAGGAGAAGTGAACAATCTAGGACAACATAGCTGGACTGGAAAGTGAGCTGAATTGGAGAATTTTTCCAGTTCAGCTATGTTGTCCTAGATTGTTCACTTCTCCTGCCTTCTCCAAACTCTTCACCCTTCCGTGAATAACCCTGTATGTCATAGAACAAGGGTGGGCAAACTGCAGCCCTCCAGCTTTTGTGCAACTACAACTCCCATGAGGCACTGCAAGATTCTCACAGCCACAGGCATGACTCCCAGAGACAGATGCATGATGGCATATGTATGGCATATCATATTTAAGAATAAACCTTTTGAGGGGAAGAGAGCACTAAGCTGTAATTGTTGATGGTGATCTATTTTCATATTGTACTGGTTACTGATTGTGTGACCCCATTATGGTTCTATCTGTAATGAAAATATTTTAAAAGAGTGATAGAATAAAAAACATTTTCCTCTATATTGGAGTGTTGTATCAATGTAGCACCTGAAACGTTCTTATTGGTGCTGCTCTGTTAGTTAAATATGATCACACATTTTATAAATAATTTTATGTATAATGCCGGGCCATGGGCCCTGTATTGTACATGATGGATCCAGCAGGATTCCGACCCCCGAAGCCAAGGCAGGGAAGAGGCTGTGGGTGCCAGTCTTGGAGCTGCAGTAGTGGGAATCACTTAAGTAAAAGTCCTTCACACAGACAAAAAATAGCAGTTACCCTTGCAGTAAAGGGGCAAGGGGAGTTGTTTTTTTTACCCCGAGTTAGGCTTTAAGTGTAAATAGAGTGAGGAAACCTCTGTCAGGTTATATTTCTGTCTTTGTGCCCACTGGGGAGATTCACCTTCTCAATTTGTCCTGGGGAACATTGACACTGTGCTAGGAAGTGACAGGGAAATCAAAATTTTAGCGTTTTCAAAGGATGAGGAGGTGATGGGAACTCTTCCAATAGGCACACCTGTTCCAGTGACAATTGTCTACCCTTGCTTTGGAGACATTTCTTTTTTCTTCCTGTTGTGTTTCTGGGACAGCAAGTGAAAGGAAATCACGAGACTGAGGAATACAGACAAAAAGGGGCAAATTGGCTGTGCCCTCTTCCAGCAAATTGGCCTATGCTTCTTCTTCAAACACCTAAACTCACACACATGCAGAGGTTGAACTTGATAGAACTTTGTCTATTTTCAACCTTATCTACTTTGTGACTATGTGTGGCTCTTCATTATGCATATGTCTGTTTTGGATTTCTAAATGTATGTGCAGTTTTTTTTTTGAATTATGAGGGAGTAATTTTGTGTATTTTTATTACAATTCATTCTTTTCTTTCTTCCATTTTGGCTCTCACACTGACACCGGATCCAAAGGTCGCTCTACTCAACCTGCCCCCCAAAGAACTTACACATAAACAACACAAATTTTTACTACATGGTCTTACCGCGGCTAAATAGACAGTGGCGAAATCATGGCAATCCCCCACTCTGCCTTTTGCGGAAGTAAAGCGCAGACTCCAATGGTTCTTTATTAACGATTGTCTCACGGCATGGTTGACCGATAAAGTCCCGCACTTTGAACAGATTTGGGACCCATGGATCCAATATCTACAGACGCACTCATTTGATGCTCGTCTGCTGACACTCTGACCTTGGAGAACAGGCACTCACCCCCCTACCTGTACACCAGGAATGGACCACCTCTACTTTACATCACTCCCACCTCTACTTTCCTACTCTATTCTACCCTCCTTTCTATCCTGCTCTTATCTTTTCCTTGACCCTCCTCACCCCTGCACCAGATTGGGGTGGTAGAGGGTTTGTATTTGTACTTTTTTGTCCATTTACTTTTACCTTTGTTGGATTCAAGTTACAAGATGTTGCTCAGTTGTGCTGGATTTCCGGTCTGTAACTACAGAACACTGAATGATGCTACGCATTGTTACTGTTAGCAGCGATCTCTTTGGCAGTTGTGTTCACTGTGGAATGAAAATGCAATGACCTTTACATGTGTCATAACTTATGTCTGTAAACCAAAGCTATACTTGAAAGTTTAACTGTATTGGAAAACAACTATTGAACCAAAATAAAAAATTGTCATTATTTCTACTGTTAGGGGGCAGTCTCTACACATATGTTAATAGTACTGAGTATAAGGCCTCCTCAGACCCAGGGCAGGTAAATGTAAGCTACCCCCGAGTATGTGCCACAGGCACTGTGATGTCTTGAGACATCCAGGTTCTACACATTTACAGGTTGAGAACCTTCATGATCTCCTTCTGCTCTCTACAGGTTAGCACTGGAGCTGACACCGCCATTATGTTTCCATCACAAGTTTCTTTGAAACCTTCTTAGGCAAAGACTTATGTAGCACTACCCATTGCTGTTAAGGCTAGGCCGGTTTTTTATTAAAGTTGTGAAAATAGTCCATTACTATAGTGTGGGTATGAGGAAAGATGAGAAATATGTTTTCTTACTTCCTTTTCATGTGGTCCTTCATTTATACATCAGCTCTGGGATGACTGCACTTATCTAATAAATATGTATTTGATATAAAATAATGGGCAAAACAAGCAGGGACATTTTGGCTTGTCTTTACTGAGAACTTCCCCCTATAGTTTCCTGTTATTCTTCATACAAGGGAAACACATTTTTTGCCATAATTAAGCATTTTTCTCACTTTGAAAGTGTCAAAACCACAACTTAAAAGAAGAGAGTCTCTTAAGGGGGACTTTTCAATAAATGTACAAGTCTGCATCACTATCTTTCTATACAGCAACAGTATAATTTTTCTAGAAACTCCTACCATTAAATCAGTCCTTGTATTCCTGGAATTAACAATACCCGAGCTATGATTATTTTATCTGTCTGCTGCAGGTAGGAGGAGACATTTCTTGACTCTCCTTGACTTGAAGAGAACAGGGAGGCGAAAAAAACAACTTCCTGTGTATCATACGTGGATAAGCATGCACATAGAGACTAACATTGCACTACAGTGCCATCTACAGCTCAAAAGACAAATTACAGTCAGTAATACAATCAGTATATGCTGTTGCATTTCCAATCGACACAAGGTGAGGGGCTGCAACAGGGCTGATGTGTGTCAGACATTTGTGAAAAGGACCAGGAACTACACAGGCAGCAGAATTTACATGATTTTTCTTCTCTGAGAGAGCATCTCAGTACAGGAAGTGCACAGTGACCCTGGATGATGCCTAAACAAAGATGGTGCCATCCTTCTGAAGAGAAAAGCAAAGGGGGGGGGGGGGAGTACTGTGATCTCTTTGAGAAGTTATTAATACATGGAAGTGATACACTTAGGCCCCGTTCACACTGAGCGATTTATCGCGCGGTAATTCCCGCGATACCGCAGCTATTTACCGCGCGATATCGCTCTCCAATGCAATCCAATGGGGCTCTGTCTGTAGCTGTCGCGGGTCGTGCGTCGCTACAGCAGGACCCTTTTTGGAGCGGATTTTGCCACGATTCTAGCTTGCTCAATGCAAGCATTTGCGACAAACGCGCGATTTGCAAGTCGCTCAATGTGAATGGGGCCTCATACATTATTTAACAAGTGTGTTCTATTCAGGGATCTATTTATAAATCATTTGCAGAACCCTTTGTCCTGTGAATATCTGTGAACATTTGTTTTGTGCAAATAATGACAAAAACGAACATTCTTAATATTTTTTTCTCCGCAGGAAGCATGTACTATCATGTAATACTGCGTTATGGCCACTAGATGGAACTGGGGAGCAACTTTGCAGGTCAAACGTATTGTCATGTAAAACTGCATTATGGTCACTAGATGGAGCTGAGGAGCATAGGAAATAAATACTTACATCAAGTGGTCATAATGCAGTATTACATGACAATGCATTTGACTTGCACAGATGCTCCTCAGTTCCATCTAGTGGCCATAATGCAGTAACATACAACAATACATTCGACCTGCAAAGAAAATATATTAAAGAGGAACTTTACCCACCAATTTAATGTCTTCCTCTTCAGATCCTGTTTTTGGTGATGTGACTTGCTTTTAACCATGTACATGACTAGATGTGATAGCATAGTGTAATATGTACAGAGAAGAAAAAGGCTACCCTTGTATACCCGTATAATGTCATTAGTAAAAATGGTTCAGATGATAAATAGCAAGTTCTCTAAAAAGTCATTCTTTGTTTTTACTGAAGTGTGGCAGGATAGAGCTGTGCCATCGGGTAACGTCAATCAGGGAGCTACTATGGATATCCAACAAATGCTACAGCTGTTCTAAAGTCAAGAAAATTCAATTGATTTACTTTTGTATGAGTTCTCTATAATCCACCTGATCAACATCTACAATACAAATTCAATACTGGAGGGTTAAGAGGGCCTGTTTGTGAGAGCTTACAATCTACTAGGAGGGGCAAGCGATACAAAAGGTATTCATTTTGAGGGATGAGCTGATGGAAGAAAAAAAAAAAGTACAATTATTATGTAGTGGTGGGATAGGGTTCAATGAAGAGATACGCTTTCAAGGATTGCTTGACGGTGGACAGAGTAGGAGATAAGTAGACAGGTTGGGGTAGGGAGTTCCAAGAGGATTGGAGAGACTCTGGAGAAGTGCTGGAGATAAGCATGGGAGGAGGTGACAAGAGAGCTGGAGAGCAGAACAGAAAGTCTTGAGAGAAGCAGAGAGGATGGTTTAGGTCGTATTTGGAGATGAGGTCGGTGATGTAGCTTTGCGGCAGAGTTGTATGTTATTTTTATGTTATTGCATAGTATTTTGAATCTTATTTGTTGGGCTATAGGAAGCCAGTGGAGGGATTGGTACAGAGGGGCAGTGAACACTGAACAGTTGGTAAGATGGACGAGTCTTGGAGCAACATTCAGGATACACTGATGGGGTGATAGCTTGTCCCATGGAAGGCCAATGAGGAGGTAGTTGCAGAGAACTTGTCCACAAAGTTCAACAGGGATGGCTGCTCTTGATAAAGAGTGCGGGATCTCCTCCACACCATATGTCAGAAACAGAAACAAGAAAGGTGCCTTTCGCTCATGTGGTATTGTTGCAACAATAAACTTTAATTAAAAGCATAAAAATCTACTCACATTAGGATGACAGCAACACACATCCAAACAGCAAAGTAGGTGCTAGACATTTATGGTACCGCATCCAAGTCTGATGGTGACCGCAATGTACCTTGATGTACAGATAACCAGCAAACATATGCTACTTGCCAAGTTTGCAATGATAGTATGGCTTAACGCGTTTTTGGGGGACATGCCCCTTCATCAGAGCCCCCTGGACGTGTCCCTGAAAACACATTAAGCCATAATATTATTGAATCATGGCCCATGACCAGGCCAGGTAGACCCATTCAAATCAGGATCCCCGTCAGATCGCGGACACCAGGGAAATGCTCCAAATCCCCACTCTTATGTGAGTGTGCGCTCCATTCAGTTTCCTTCCCACAACCAGTACCCTTTGTGGCCCCCATCATCTCAGGCAGGGTACTCTGCAGCCAACTATTCCTACCATAAGGCCAGAACAGCTGCATTTTTCCCCTCTTGAACACTGATAAGAACAGATACCACACTTATCTCAGACGAAAGGTCGCGAAGCGACTCCTGGGGAACAAATGGACCGTACTACTCAGTGACTTCTGTTGTTTGTCATGTTTTTCATGAGTATCATACTTCTTACGATTGTGAAGCTTACTTGGTGAGTTGATATCAATGATGTGAGTAACGTAAGATTTAGTTTGAACAATGTGTATGTTTGTATTCTTTAAATTACATCATAATGTGCTAATGACAAAACATTTTTCTTGAATTTGCTCCTAGATGTCACTGTATAATTGTTCATTGATTTTGTTGCATAATAAAATATACCTTTAATAAAAACAAAATGTTACTATGTTATATGTATGTTAAAATAAGGATCTGGAGAAGAAAATTTGTACTTCAACTGTAAATAACTGAAGAGTGCAGTATTCAGTTTTATCACAAGATGGCATCGCTCTCCATCATAACAGCTGTGGAGCTTTAGGTTTTACAACTTGAACAGTATAATGAGATACTCGCATTAGGAAAAAGAAAAGGAATATTACCATTTAAAGGAATAATGATAAGATACTTTCATTAGGAAAAAGAAAAGGAATATTAACATTTAAAGGATTAAGGCACACAACAATACCTAAAACTCCACATGAGATGACAGTCAGCATGGATCTGCAAACTATATATGTCCTAATGTCCGTGTGCACAACCATGCATCTGCTCATTTATAGCACATGTACAGCATAATTATGGAGCTATTTAAGTGCAAGATAGGGAATCACTAGATTCTAGACCGGGTGGTGACTCATAACTATAATCAGTCAGGGTTTGTTCAAATGGACCAAAGGGAACCAAAAAGCTCTCCACTAAATCACTAAGCTACCACTAAGTACAGCAGAGCCTTCTTAAGGTATTTTCATGTGATTTCAATTCCAAAACAATAAGTGCTTCACTGTTTGAAGCAGAACTTAAAGCCAAACTATACTCATCTCCTCTTCAGCGATGCAAGGTTCGCAAGCCCGGGAGTTCATTCATCCCGGCATATGACTAATTTGGACACTGAGCTGTCCATGCACATGTAGCCACCAGAAAATAATGGAATGATTTGCCTGTTTGTACCCACTGGGGGGAATTTATCAAAACTGGAGCAGACAGAATGTGGAGCAGTTCCCCATGGCAGCCAATCACCTTCCATCTTTCATTTTCGAACCTTAACTAGATATAAGAGAAGTTGATTGGTTACTATGGGCAACCGCTCCAGATTCTATCTGCTCCAGTTTTGATAAATCCCCTCCACTATCTTTAACTAAAAGAAAAACACATTTTTGTGTATTGGTAGTAGACGTTTTGACATATAAATATAATCCTACAGAATAAACGCTAAAATAGGGCATTTATAGACTCTAATATTTCAAAAGTTTCAGAAATGCCCTATTGGGTGGTGCATGCAATCATTGCATTTCTGCTATTCAAACCCCACAATAGTGTCCCAGCCTATACGCAAGAAGTCTGGCTGACATGTACAATGGAAGCTGCGCAACTTCAGTGTGCAGGTCATCAAAATATTCACTGTATATGACACAAACTGCAGAGTTTATTCCACTAAAGAAGTTCATATTTTCTTTGGATAACATTTGTATCTACTTCTCCATATATCCAGTATCTATACCGGGGTAGGCAACCTTAACACTGCAGCTGTGGTGAAACTACAAATCAATTATTGGGCTGATTCTTATCTACTTCTCCATATGTCCAATATTTATACCAGGGGTAGACAACCTTGACACTGCAGCTGTGGTGAAACTACACATTGTTTATTGGGCTAAATCTTATCCTCTTCTCCATATATCTAATATATATACCAAGAGGAAGGACACCTTGGAACTCCAGCTACAAATGTTACCAAGCCACTGCATCTGGGAGTCATACATGTGGCTGTCAGGGTCTTGCAATGCATCATGGGATTTGTAGCTGGAGTGCCAAGGTCCCCTACCCTTGATCTATACTAAATTAAAAATGAAAGAAAGAATTAAGCAAATTGAATAAACTGTTCCAGCAGTACTGTTCTTCCAGAAACAGGGAACTCCTAAGTGATCACTGAACTAGAACTACATTTTGGAGAAATTGTAAATGGAAAAAAAGTCACTAAGTGATAATTACACCATATGTACAATCTTAAAACAAGAAATAAAGAACAATATAGATTGTCCCCATTCCTGTGCATACAGTAATTACAGTAGTCAAGAGTGTTCAACCCTTTCACTGCCAGTCCTTTTTACTGTTATATTGCACACACATGATAAGATGCGCATAACATTTACATTAGAGATCTGTAGAAGTGATCAGGTGGCTTTGTAGCCATCTAGTTCACTTCTCCAGACAAGTTCATGCTCCTTTTTGCAGCTGTAAGCTTTTTTTCAACACTTTGACTGTCATAATGTATAGAATATATCCTTGGCAATCAAAGGGTTTATCTGAATTGGTTTAATTTTTACTTTTTTTTTTTAAATAGTGTTTGTTCCTTTGGGCTTGTGAGGAGCAGTAGTGCCTAGAGCCTCCAGCAACAGGCTGGTAGTTTTAGGGAAAGCATGCTCCCTTTCTCAAAACCCCAGCCTGACATTTAGGTTAACACCATACAAAGGGGCCTAATTTGTGGTATTCCACGTTCTGGTGATACCAGGGCTGAATCAGCTAACATAAGGCTGTGGTCAGGTGGTAGGGGTGACAGAGGCAGTACACATGTTGCTGATTGTCTGTAACATGTTCCTGTATATATTAAAAGGTTCCAGCTTGCCACCTTGCATACCAGTCCAACCCAACTGGTTTCTTATTATTGATATACAGCACATTTGTGTATTTTGCGGTGGAATAGTGTGTTGTGTATGTACAGATCACGCACTCTGGTTCCTTGTCATGTGTGACTATAACATCCGATCTTGCTATTTTGATACTAAGGATGGCTAATTGGGTAGGAAGGGTGGAATACATCTGCTCCTGGATACCATTTCATGGAACAACTAGTGCATTGGGGCCACATGTTGTATTCCCTTATAGAGGTATATGTTCTCTTTCTCTGAGTTTTTTTCTCTCTTGGCATTCGGTAGACAATATATGTCTGAAACAAAGTCACACCGTCTAATATTTTGTTGGACCACCTTTAGCTTTGATTACAGCACACATTTGCTGTGTCATCATTGTGGAAAGCTTATCCAATGTCACAACAATTATTTCCGTCCAGAGCTGCATTCATTTTTCATCAAGATCTTGTAGTGATGATGGGAGAGCCGGAGCACTGTGTAAAGTCTTCTCCCACACATCCCAAAGATTCTCAATAGGGTTAAGATCTGGAATCTGTGATGGCCAATCCAGGTGTCAAAATGATGTCTCATTTTTCCTGAACTTCTCTTTCACAAATTGAGCTAGATAAATCCTGGCATTGTCATCTTGGAATATGCCCAATGTACCATCAGGGAAGAAAAAAATTAATTGATGGAAAAACCTGGTCATTCAGTATATTCAAGTAGGTAGCTGACTTCATTTCTTTGGGCACATAACGTTGCTGAACCTAGGAAACAAGGTTCTGGTGAAGGGGGCATGCCCCTGAAACGCTTAGACCTTTAGAACTCAAGGGGGCAGAGGATGCTGATGTGCTGTACTCCTTCAGACTTCCGCTGCTAGAGATTTTATACTTCATCACCATTTGTATGCTTTTAACCACCGACTTTCCTGTAAGTACATTTTTATTTGCGTGTTGTACAAATAAATTACACTTTTACACTATGGAGGCGCTCTGTCTTGTCCCTTGTTTCCTAGATCGATGGTCTTTTTGACCAGTGAGAGCTGCCTTTTGACTGTTTAAGCCAACTTCACAACCAGCCCATCTTGCAACCAGAGGCGCCGGTATTGTTTTTTTCGTTGCTGAACCTAGACCTAGTATGCAATGGAAGGCTCTGACCTATTTGCTTAGCTAAATTCAGGGTTTATTTATTTTTTTGGGACAGCCAATGTATTATTAAAGCGGAAGTAAAGTCGCAAAAGGTAATGTGAACTTTTGCCATATAATGTGCAGGTATGTACAGCTACGTCCACAATATGGCACTCTAACCTCGCAAGTGTGCTATTCACCAGCGGTGACCAATCTAGGCTGCCAGTCGCTGCTCCGTCCTCTTCTCCCGCCATCTCCCCCATTCTTCATTCACTGGGCTGACTCTCATTATTTAACTCCTGCGCATGCACACATGACCTACATCTCCATCAGCACCTGGATCAACTCCTGGCATAGTAGAGATGCTGGTAAGGGCCTGGGGTATTACATTGCATGGCACATGCACCGTTCATCGTACACAAGAAATAAGAAACCGCTAGAGGTGAGGGCAGCTGTTTTTTGGTAGAAGAGACTGCAGGTCTCTTCAGCCAAAATATTCTACTTTCTAGCAGTTTTGTTTGGTTTTTTTTAAGTTTACTTCCGCTTTAAATGCATATAAGGAATAGCTATAAAACTCAGAGATGCATTTGCCTAAGGCTGTAGGTAATGGAGATGTACTATATACATACAGTTCATTGATATCATACTACTGTCACAACTGCTGTACTCTATTTCTCTTGCAACAAATGCTCACAAAGACAAATAGTAAAGCAATGGTTATTATGCTGACATTAGATCTCCCAGAATTGCAGGAATACTGGATGTATAATCATAAAGGTTTTATCTCCTGTTCCCGTTACACTGTCTGCATTACGTTAATGTGAAAGTAAATACTGCTTTCTGAAGAGACAGCAATGCCTGAAAAACTAAATAATTAAACAGGTAGGGCTTGTTGTTATCTGTTTGTATCTCAAAGTTTAACTTTTAAGTTGTACTGGAGTGTACCTTTAAACAAACAAGGAAATTGGTGGATACACTAAGGGGTCTTTCCTTGATCCGCAGAACCATTCGACCTGCGAATCTCTGTGAATGTTTGTTTTGTGTGAATAGAGGCAAAAATGAATGTTCTTTGCAGGTTTTATTTTCAAATCGAATGTAATGTAATATTGCATAATGGTGTAATGAAGTGTACAGCGCTAAATGCCCTTCAGGAAATTAGATAACGGTAGGGATCATATGGTGTCACCTCCGTGTCAAGCAATCGTGAAACAGTGTATATATAATAAATATTTGTGTAAAAACTTATAGTACGTTATAAAATGTGTCAGCAGGTGTCATAAAAGGCGTGTCATACATGAACCTTATTAAATAAACAAAAATCTTCAAAGAACATGTGTCATATATGTGAAAAAAATATTATTGTGAAAAAAATATTAAATAAATAAATAAACATGTGTCATATATGTGAAAAATAAATATATCACAATATAAAACAGTCTGTGTTGTTTTCTTTCGAAAATAAGTAGAAGTATGCACTTATAATATAAAAAATGCACCCAAAGTTCTTAAAGCTCTCCGATCTTCAAAACAAAAAAAGCCCAGAAGAATGAGAATAAAAATCAAAATCAAAAGAAATGTCCAATATTATGAAGTGTCCAACGAAAAAACAATAGAAAAAAAAAAAGGCAGGCAGGTCCCCTATAGGGAATGCACTCACCAGATCCCTGATGGTCGAAAGCCTTTATTCTTATCCAATGGAGGCCGAAGATGTATGTCCTCTTCTCCCGTTTGGTGAAAGCCTCAGGCTACAGAACCCGCTTGCTTCTCCGAGGTGAAGGGATTACAATCTTTGTTGTTAGGTCTCCTCTATTGGGTATCCATCCGGACAAAGAACACAAGAAATGCGCTCATAGCCTAGTAAGTTCAACTCTAATGGGTCCAAAATAATAAATACAGACAAACAAGCGCTCTATAAAAATTCCATAAAAATCAATGTGAGTGCAAAAAGGACTGGAACAATGACGTAAAGGTAGGCCCGCCCCCCCATTCAAATAGAATGTAATGTAATATTGCATAATGGCCACCAGATGGAGCCGAAGAGCACAGAAAATACTTATTTCCTAAGCTTCCTAACTTTGTCTAGTGGCCATTATGCGGCATCACATTCTATCTGAAGGGAAAATACCTCCTCTTTACAGCAGAATTACAACTATATTCTGTTGAAGTGCAATATACCCATTCAAAAGAGGTTTTAGGTTGGGTAGGTTTCAGGAGGGTTTCTAATACTGGGCCTCCATTACACCACAGGATGCTACTTTGCAAAAGAAAGAAATTTAGCACCATTGCTAATCTCTTCAGAAGTGGATATCCTACAATGTTTAGTGAAAGGGCACTTCATAGAGGTGGAGGGCACTTCATATAAGGTCAATGACATCACTGCATCCTGCCCATTTGCTTACGTACAGCTGCAGGTGGGAAATTCCCTGTCCGTAGCTAATTGAGCTTGGGTAGGAGCTTCCTTCTGTTTTTGGAGAAGCTCCAGTTCTGTCCAGTAGGAAAAGCTGGCAGAAAATACCTTTTTTCATCTTATAAGAAAATGCAGCCTTCCTGCTCTCACACTGCAGTGCTCTGTGCTGGCATACCAAAGTTAACAGTTGGACGCCTTAGCACAAACATTCGTACATCGATTTGTATTGCAGAGAGGGAGAGAGAGGGTGTTTAACCAGCTCTGTTACCAAGTGTTGATTAATGGGTACAATAGGACCAAATCTGGTAGCTAGTTAGTTAGTTTTTTTTATCCCTATGCAACTTCTGTAACAGGAAAGTAAAGGGAAGGCTATGAAAGTGGGGGAAGGTTAGTATGGTGTCTGACTGTACAGGTGAAACTCGAAAAATTAGAATATCGTGCAAAAGTTCATTTATTTCACTAATGCAACTTAGCCGTCTACCATGAGATTTTGGAGCACTTCATGCTTTCTTCCGCAGAGGAGCTCTATGGGGATGCTGACTTCATTTTCCAGCAGGACTTGGCACCTGACCACACTGCCAAAAAATTTCTGAGATTGTGGATTTGGGGTTTTCATGAGCTGTAAGCCATAATCATCACAATTATGACAAATCACGGCTTGAATTATCTTGCTTTGCATGTAATGAGTCTATCTCATATATTAGTTTCACCTTTTAAGTTGCATTAGTGAAATAAATGAACTTTTGCACGATATTCTAATTTTTCGAGTTTCACCTGTATAACTGTTTCTGTGACTTTAGTTGGGCTTAGACATTTTTGAGATGTGTGTTTCACTTTTTGTTAGGGTTATCAGCATTTACACAGCTCTCCACAGTTGTCTATCATTACAACAATATCCTGCTGGTCTTGTTACTGGCAATGATACAATTTCACAAGGAAACGATGAGGGAGGTTGCAAGGAAACAATGCAATCTACATAAAAAGTTGTTAGATGATGGCAGTCAATAGAGTCAGCTGCCCTAAGGTCAGATTGAATGTAGAATAGACGGCAGCCAATAGAGTCAGCTGCCCTAAGGTCAGATTGAATGTAGAATATTTGTTCTGAGTTCATATTCCCATCACTGTTCTTCTGCATATTGCGGCATAAGAAAGTCAAATAAAATGTTTTAACATTTTGTTGCCCATTATCTGCCACCGAGGCCCCATGTTAGTCTTTGAACAAATCTGTGTGTGTGAGTCCCCATGGGCTTATTTCTTTACAGTACTCCATACTCCTTTCTAATTCCCACTCAGGGCAGCCATCGTATGTATATACATGAACGGCTGACCTCGGTGTCCACCTTGAGGATGTTGATTGGGACCAGCTCTGGTTCATGACAAAATCTTGTTCCCTGAATATGGCAGCTCTCAAAACCAACTACAAGGTAATCTCTCATTAGTATCTACTCCCAGCTAAGATAGTGTAATTTGTGCCTGGTTACCAATCCACTTGCTTTAGGGGCTGTACAGACCAGGGTGATTACCTCCATATTTGGTGGACATTTTTTGTTTTGGACTGTGATCTATGGGATCCTTTCAAGACTATTGAGTACCCAGTTGCTACCAGACCCGTCTCATGTGCTGCTCAACAAATGTTTGCCGGAGACCACTATCACACAATTTATACCGCAACTGCAAATTTTGACCTAAACAAACTGTGGCAAAGGCATAGAAAGCCTCTTGGCTTGATGTGAATGGGCTCAAGAATAGAGTTACCAAAGGCATTATCCATGAAAAGATTGAAGCCACCATTATGGACAGGATCCCCATATACACCAGAATTTGGCAACCGTGGATTTTTTATTTCTTACCACAGGGATTTGACCAAACACTGCTTAAACTGTAACCCAGCAGTGTGGGCCTACAGGCCTCCACCTTGCCACACCTAGGTGTTTGCCCTGCTTCTCTAGACCAGGATCCCGAACCCGTTTTCTATACTTCTAGTTTCTCCTTCCTCTAGTTTGTTAGATTTTTTCCATTTTAATAAGTTTTATAATAATGAATCACTGAATTGCCCCTGTAATATTCCTCCCTTGTACTATGTAACCATTGTGCATACCCTTTATGTGACATTGTCTTACCTTCAGTTGAAATCTGTATGTTACGTTAGCACTCATGTTGTGAAAAAAAAGCATATTGAACAAGCAAAGATAAAAAGGTGTAAGACTTAATTTGGGCTTTAACAATCCCATTATAATTTGCCTACTCAATGCTTTTAAATGGATATGCTATTAAAATAATGTCAGCTATGTATTTGAAATGGTAGTAATGTGGATGCAAGAACTGCATGCTACCTTAATATGGCATTAATGTATACCTTACCCTAGGGATGACAGTGTTCCATGTTTGCCAGCTCTGGCGTAGCTCCAGTGGTTGAGTTCCAGCTCCAGGCATGCACTGGAGCCTAATGAACCCCTTAATTCCAGTTCACGAAATCCTAGTTCTAGCTCCAGAGCTGCTCCAACACCCCCAGTTTGGCTTCAGAGCTGCTCCAGCTCAAAAATTAAGCATAGCACCTCTGGTCAGCTAAAACTGCCAAATAAATACAAATGAGTATGGTTCTCTTCCTTCCTGACAAATGGTCCCACTAAGCCATACCCTCGCAAACCTCATCATGTAAAATGCAGGACTAGTGTCAAGGGCCCTCCCACATTGAAAATAATGGCATACTTATCCTGGCCTTCAGAGATGACCAGGCTACTCTCACTGGTGCGTCCATCACTGCTCCTTCCGAGTCCTGCAACGTTCCTGCAAGGATAATGTTTATAGCACCCTTTCTCAAACGGAGAGCAGTGGTGAATTGATCTACCACCTACAATGGCCAGCAATACAAAGAGGAACTTTTTTGAGAATGTTCACTGTCTGCATTTCTTTTTTTCATCATATCACTATTCACTAATTTCAAGATTATTAATTAATTTGGTTGTGTACAGCTGGTGGTGTTACAAAATTATCTGCCGTGGGTGTTAAATACTCTAGAAACACCACATTCAACACTAGAACATTCTAGAACTTACTGATCACACTAATGTATAGTGAGCCGTGGATATAATCATTTTAGCAGGTGTTCCCCGTGACCTAAAAAAATATATTAAGGGTTCCCTTGTGACAAAAAGGTTGAGAAAGCCTGGCCTAAAAGAGAACTCCAGCTAAAACCTTCTATTTTGGGTAGAGTAGTGAAGGGTTTGAACCAAAGGTTCTTCTTTGATGTCTATGCTCCCAGTCATGGAGATCCTCTCTGCTTTTCTGCCATGGAGACCACTGTCACCTTTACAAAAAGTGACAAGAAATGTAAGAATTTACAGTAACGGGAAAACTCCAACAGTGGCACATGCTCCAGTAACAATTGTGAAAGGGATTTCCTCTGATTTCACCATCATATTTTTCTGTTGTGTCTATGGTAATGGGGGAAAATTTCCCAAACAAGGACAGTATTAAACACCCCACAAGGGTTCTGAAAGTTTAAAAAAGGTACACTTAAACTTTATAACTGATAAATCTTCCATATGGCATGCTTAATGCTGATGTCTGGTCCTCCTACCTACACTAAATATGTCTCTACAGCGGAATCTGTGGTTTTCTCCAAAATGTATTTTGTCAGTGGTAATACTGGACTATAGAAATGTTCTATGAAATTAGACCTGTTGCCCTTAACTAATATGTGATTTGTTTTGTTGATGGAACTAGATTTGCTGCTATGGACAAGTTTTTGCTTTAGCCATGTTTGATTTGTTCAGTTGCCCACATGCCCTCTCTCAACAGACCTGAGTACAGTATATGGAATCTTGATACGTTGGCATGGATACTAAAGAACAACTGTTCTCAATAAGTCTTCTGTGTATAAAATCCATACAGTCGTATCCCACTCTTGGCGATTCTATGAGCCAGATCGCTAGACACCATGTCTGATATGCTTGAGTGTGTATTTCCAGTTTTCTTGGTTAATTATTTATGAGCTAGGTCACCAGGTCTTTCCTCAACACCCCCATTTTCTAGCATGCAGAATGTAATAGCACATGTGCATAGCAAACCTGTACACACAATTGTACAATTTAAACGTAACCACATTAATCTGCCAGCATGTCTCTAGAATATGGGAGGAAACTGGAGTACCTACAGGAACCCACAGGGAGAATATGCAAACTCCATCCAGATAGTGTACTGGTCGAGATTCAATCCAAGAAACCCGGTGATGCAAGGCATACATGGCAGTCTATTGAGTAATCTTGTACTAGACAGGATGTTCAAGGAAGCCGAGCTTAGAGAGTTGGAGACAGCGGTTTGGACAAAAATGTAAAAAAATATTTTGTGGGACAATGAATATTTATTTGATCTAGATTTTTTCATTGGAAAAAAAATTTGAGAGTTTAATACTACTTTAAAAAAGCATGGTAACTCTAAACAGGCAGTCATTCGGGCCACTTTCCACAGAATCAATTATTTCCTGTTATACTACTATTTCAGCATTTACTAAATATTCAGTAGTCTGGGCCATTTAAAATGTACTCCTGAATAACAATAAGTATATATGTAATGAAAACAGACTGCAGCCAACCTTGTATATTCAGTACAAATGTTATTATTTTAAAGGCTGGATAGCTGGAGGTTAAGGTCTGTCATATTTTGTTCATTATGACACAGTGTTTATTGCGATGCTAGGGCTCAGCTTGTTCTGTGTCAAGGGTTGAAGACGCAGAGGGTGTACATATTCTTTCTTTCTACGTGCGTATTGTACATAATTACCTTGAAAGATTTTCTGCACAAGCTCTCCACAAAACCAAGGCTGTTGATATAGCAACAGCTGCTCATCTTGTTTTTTATTACCATGCTGATTGCATTGCCGGAGTTTAATGTACATATAAAACCTAATCAAAATCATTCAGAGCAGAAGCTTGCTGCTTCCATTACCCCTGGAGTGCTGTTAATAATGCAGTGATCCTGGTAAACAACCGCACAGAAAAGGCCTGGAACAACAAGACATACAGGTGCTGCAGATCATACTTTTTAGACAATAGCATCTGGAAATTTCTAGGTCAAGGCCTTGTTTCCATTACTATACCCTTATTTGATGCAGATGTTGCCCTTCTTCCTAACCAGTTGGTGCCCTTTTGTTTAACCTTAAACCAAGAAGTTAGGTTCAGTTTAGCACAATTAAAAAATGACACATTGCCTCCTTAATCCTGATTTAGGAATCTGATTGGTTGCTATCACCAGTTTAGATCATCATTTTACAGATACTGTGTAAAAAAAAAAAAAGAAAAAATGACCTAATGCCTAAGGCCCCTTTCAGACGGGCAGTCTGATCAGATTCGCCTGTCAGTTTTTCAGGCGGATCTGATTGGAAGCCTTATGTTAGTCTATAGGCAGCCAAATCTAAATGGACACACATCCATTTCCATCCGATTACCCCCGACTCCATCAAGGTCTGGAGAAACAAATGAAACAGAGTTCTGTTTTGCCAGACCTGATCCTGACTGATTTGGGGTAATCTGATGTAAACAGACACATGTTTGTTTACATCCGACTCCCCATAGACCTAACATAATGTTACGATGGAGGAAAAAACGGAACGTGGGGGAAAAAACTGGACAGACATGGATGTCAGTGGTGACATCCGTTCTGAGCTGCTCTGATCAGCAGGGGATTCATGCACGGATTCCCTGCTGAAGGGAACTGACAAGCACCCTTGTGAAAGGGGCCTAAGAAATTAACTGTAATAGCGTTGTCTTTAGAAAAAAAAAATCTAAAACTATCTATATACGGGCAAGCTGCCTGGAATTTCTCTATCCTGGCTGTGGGAAACTATCTTTAACTACTTGCCGTCCGCCCGTTGTAAATAAAGGGATGGACGGTAAGCTCTTTCCAAGGGGCGCATAAATATGCAGATCTTTTTCCTGCTCGCACGCCCCCTAACAGTGCCCGCGAGCGGAACACTGATCCTTGAAAAGAGCCATTATCGGCTATTACATACAAGCGCTCGGGCGGCTCTAAAGCTGTCCGATCGCTTGTACGTTGGCTAAAAGCATGCGCCCCCCTGCTCTTGCAGCCCCCCACCGCTGTCTATCCCCTCTGCGGGCCCGAGAACTGCTTGGCTGCTCTTAGCAGAAGATCAGAGGGAGATCAGCATTCTCCCACTTACTCTCTGAATGTGGAAGTGGTGTGTATTACATCACTTCCGATTCAGCTGTCATTTCTCTGGCTGCTATAGCCAAAGAAAGCTTTGAGGGCATATAGCTTAGATCTGCCACCAAAGAAATCATGCAAAAAATTCCAAAATGCATAAAATGTCTTGAATTTGTACTTGGTTCTCATTTAGTCGGAGTCATTGAACATCATGCATGGGTCAGATCATCTGAAGAAACCAAAGGCCCAATTGGTTTCGTTCCATCAACCGTACATCTTTTCAGATAGTGAGGGCAAATTCATTTCAGTTAATAGCTTCATAAACTGCATTTTTCATAAAATAATTCAGGTCTTTGTGAAGAAAACTGGCATTAGGCATTATTCCAAAAGTGCAGGAATATTCCCCTTATTGTCAATGTACAGCCTTCTGCAGCCATGTGAATGAGGCCTAAGATCAGACCAAATTAAATACACAAATATAAAAGATGAGACAATTTCATGTTTGGAGCGTTTTATTTTGAAAAATAAAATACAAAAAAAAAAAAAATCAATAAAATTGTAAATGTACATGTTTTCTCAAATCCCAAACCAACCCCAACTTCTTTGGAAGTTTACTTTAAATAATTAAAAAGAAATAGGTTTTATGTATTTCTACATAAGGGCTCTAGTGTAGCCAGGCAATTTTGGGGTTGAAAACTGCTGTAGACATCCTTTCTTAGCATGCCTTAAGTTCCTGACTTTAGGTAAAACTAGGTGACAGAGAAGAAAGAGAACTCACACTGGAGAACACTGCACAGCAGTGTCAGGATTATCTAGGATCCTCGTTTCTTTTAGAGTACTGACTGGGAAAGTATACCTACCCCCCCAAGGAAGAACCACAGTGTTTGGTTTAAAACTGAAAAGTGTAATGTAAATGATCAGCCAAAGACATGTACAGTGTGTCATGTGCAATCTGAACTACAGAATACATTGCAGGCAATGTTGAACTTTAATGTATTCAACTCAGACATGAACAAGGGTACCATTGCATTAAAATGTAATCCAAAAATATGTATTTTTTATCAATTCAGTACTGAAACTACTATATACTGCAAGTATACATTATAGTTCAAGGTTTCCAAAACTCGTACCCATGTTTTAAACTCCAATGTGTGCATGAACATATATCAAATATGTTAAGCATGAGTCTTTAAGATTGGCTTAAAATACATTTACCAATAGATCATTAATACAATGCTGGTGAAACATGTCTAAACATTAAGGTACATATATTCAATACATACTTTGTGGAATGTAATGAAGCCTATTCTCCTGAAAGAAAATAACTTTGATGTCACAGCATTGGAATGTTCAGAGGCCACATAGTGACAAAAAGAATTGGGATGCAGAATAGTTTTAACAGACACGGTTTTCTCTGGTTACTTAAAAACAATTACAGCTGGTAAATATACATTACTACACCACTGCTAGATAGTAGGTGCCTCCTGCAATGGAAAGTGCCTTTATGCCCACAAGTGAACTCATGCCCATGTTTTAAAGAGATGCCAAGCAGCACAGAGAGCCAAAAAATGCACATCATAGTCTGCTCATAGCATGAAAAGAATCATCATGGATCCACTCCACAGACAGAAAGCACGACACCTAAAGAATAAAATGACACTTGAGTAAAATAGGTGTTAGACTAGACTTTCAAGTAAATAAATACAAGGTTTACAAGGAAACAATCAAAATATTCATCAACGACACATAAATCTGTCTACACTGTGACCTATTTCTAAATTTAGAACGCAGTGGACAGAAATGTAGTGCAGTATGAATGTGAAATAAAAAGAGTATATTTTAGGAAAATGGAAAATAGAAACTAAAAACCTTTCATATTGTGAGTGATCCTAGTTCTCAGACCCCACTGCCAAATGACAGTTCCAAGTCTCCACCTAGAGATTGATCTCCTCTGCAGATTGGGAATCAATCAGTAAGGCTTGAGATCAGCTTGGCAGCTATGCAACTGTAATCACAGCCCTGCCCACTCATGCTGTCACAATGCCTTAAGAAGGGAGAGCAATACAGTGATAAAAAAATATATCTGAAAATGTTAAAAAAAAAAGGTGTGTGTGTATATGTGTTCAAGCTTTTTCTAAAAAAATCTGAGCAGGTTTTTATTAAAAAGGTACCAAATAAAAGCCATCTATCTCTTTAAACAATGTAAAATGAATTTAGGTAGGTAAATTAGTCATTAAGTTCTTGCCACATTAAGTGACATTGCTAAATTGGGCCTAAGCATCTGGCTTTCTGGTCATGACATGGTCAATCTCAGGTGGCCTTTTCTGTTTTGGGAAACTCCCTATTTAGTGATTAGATTGCCTATTGAATGAGATATGGATTTGATATATAGCTAGTAGCAAACACACTAAGACCTGTTTCATATGGCAAGGGCATAAATGACACTTTTTGCTAATGAAATTATAGTACATTATTATTGAATTACATTCTAATAATGTGGTATATATGATGTGCTGTCTGAGCACTTCTCCATGTAATGCTCCCCAGATGCACCATGTGAAAATGGCCAACACAGATTCTTTAATCTTTTACTATTCAATCATAACCCTCAGATGTTTCCATTCTGATCCATATAACAAAGCCTATGATAGACCAAATGCCTCTGTCCCTCTGTTCTCAATTGTCCCTCTTTTTGGTTTCATGTACAGATATCAATGAAAATGTTCTATTGAACTACCAAAAGTGCTATTATTCACTTAAACTTTTATCCTATCTCCTAATTATTTTGTATGCTATTTTGAAAATCCAATATAAAGAAAACTTAATGGTTACAACAACAATTCTGGATTTTACCAATATTTTTTGGCGTATAAATCCTTAATGGTCCGTATAACTGGGGGCAAGACAGGGTTATATCCATTGCCTAAATACATGTGCTAAAAGGTGTCCCTATTTGTCATCTCAGAAAGTTGGGAGATATGCTCTAGAAGTAGTTATGACCCTTTCCTTGCAGCTCTGGGTCTGGGATATTGTCAGCATGGGCTTCTTTTTGGTACTCTAGCAGCACTCCTCTGCCCCTCCCTTCAAACAAAAAAAACCCATTCTACTAAGCCGGTTGGTGTTTATTTCTCATAGACTGTGCTTATTTGCCATCACCCTCTCTGTGGACACTTTCACACTCTATGCTGGGGATCACTACACAGGCATGCTCAGATAGTCCTGCACTAAGATAACAGCAGCATCACATGTTTTGGCATACTTCCGGTATTTCCTAATTATGTGACGTGTGACAAAATGACATTTCAGTGGTGTGAACAGAATCATAACATACAAAATGATACCACATCAGGTTAATGCCCTGTCATTACATTTTGATATATCAAAGACGTGTTCCTGTGCGTATGAAGAACTCTGACCACCTCCTCTCACAACTGTAGCCATTAGTGGCCTCCTCATGCACAGGAAGGAATAGTGGAGGCAGCCCAGTTACCACTGTTGGTAAAGCCATTAAGGATGTACTGTAAAAGTATTTGGAACAGCTGAACCCTCTGCAAATGCTGTAATTCTGTCACAACTTGTGGACAAGTCTCATCTTTACAGTAAAGGAGACTGATGAGATGCAGGGTTTATTCATCTATGGTAGAGTTCAACATAGGAAATTCTTACCTCTACAGAGAAAATGGGTCTGCTATTCAACAGATTCAGTCTGTAAAGAAAAAGTATACTGTAAGTCTAATTTGATAAGAACTGAAAGCATAATAGAAAGAATGAGGCAAGATTGGCCCACAGAAGAGTTATTAGGAATACAGTAGATACAGCAACATTTCCAATTAAATGGAAAAACATTTTTATATCTAGAAATATTCAAAAACAACCATTAAAGATTTCTCCTGTATTTGCTGCTACACATTTGTTTGCACATATACACAATATATGGTACATAGACAGGGAATTTTCATTATCCTGCTCAGATTTTGAAGGCTGATAGGATATCTGTATGTTGAAAACAGATTTTGTATGTAGAGCATAACTGGAATTACTATAGGGCTGCACATCTGTATTATGTAAAAAATGCAAAACAGGGTGTAAGGGACATTTTGTCAATTATGTTTCTTTTTTCTTCAAGGCTCTGGCATTAATATATTGATCATATCTTCTGGAAGAGTACTATCCACTGCCTAGCTTGTTGGCTGTATATAAAATGCCAGATCTTTCCACTCCAGAATGTATATTAAGTAACAAGATGTCTGGCATTGATATAATGGGATGTTTGACTTACCTGTAAATTACTTTTCTTAGAGTACAAAACTGGACACAGGACTTCAATCTTAGATCATGTGACATTCAAAAGTAGTCAGCAGAGGGGTGGGCAACACAGCAAACAAATTCCAACGGGCCCTGGGAACAAGGGTCAGAGCCCTAACTCAGAGAGCAGCTTAAAGTATTTTACTGCCAAAGCTAACATTGGAGGTGCCCTGAACATTCAAGGGGTAAAACCTGAACAGAGGGCCAGGTGGTGGCCTTGCAAATCTGGGAAACAGATGTCTGATGCTGAAAAGCCCAGGAAGCAACAGATCTAGTAAAATGCACTTTAACAGGAAAGTGGGGAACCCTACCCCTGAGACTATAGGCTTGAGAAAGGAACAAGAGGCAAGGAAAACCCCTAAAGAAAAACTTTGGGAAGGACAAACAGGGAGTTCAACTGCCTAAAGGAAACTGTAGCCGAGAGGCAGACTCACTCAGCCCGAACAACATCCAAACAGTGTAGACAAATGATAGCAGATTCAGCTGGAAAAATGTTAATAGCAGAAACTATTGCCATTTTCCAGGTGAGATAAGAGGACAGTGCACCACTTAACCCCTTCATGACTGAGGCCCTTTTTTCCATTTTTGCACCCATGTTATATTCCACATTTTAGGCCTGAAAATGACGTAAAACCCCCCAACATTATGGCCCCTTCTTCGGGACGCAGAAGCGATCTGGCGACAGGTAAGTCGCCAGGATCGCTTCTGTTGTAAAGCCGACAGTCGGCTCTACAAGTTTAAACAGAGTCCCGGCGTCAAAAGTCGCCGGGAGTCTGTTTAAACAGCCCCGATGCTGGCGACGTACACTGTACGTCGTCAGTCACGAAGGGGTTAAGGACACTAGCAAAAAACTGAGAATTGCTGGGAGTGTGAGGGATGATATGGGGTTGTCTTAACAGTTTTGTTACCAGTGTCCTATCACCTGCATATAACCCATGGTGTAAGACCATGAAGTCTGTGTCCTGTACTCTAAGATTAAGAAATTCAACATTGTATTGGTTTAGCAAATCAGGTTGCTGACTTTTCACCTACTGCTGTGTATATGACTTTAGAGTCTCTTAAGAAATATATTCAAACATTAATTGCTGCCACTGGCTAACATCAGATTAAAAGACTCATGTGATATTGCTACAGCCTTGGGGAAACTGTGGCTAAATATATATACACAGCACTAGAGAACAGAAGGTAGATAGAGCATATACCGATAAAATGCTTTTAAGATAAAGGGTTGAAGTAGATAGATATTGTAACCTTTACTTAGAAACCTGATGGAAAAAGTGATGACATGCAGAGGTCCATGGCAACAAATGACAGTTTAATTGAAAGGACATCTCCCATTTAATGGGAAAGCAGAATGTTACTTTAAAATTAGGGTTTTGTTGAAATCACTAAACACAGTTAACATTTACAATTTCAGTAAGAAACCAACTAATATATAGTGTATGAAAATTGTGTCTTTGCCAACCCTATCCACAACACCATGATTTCTACGTGCACATAAAATGAAATTCTGTTTGTGATATACATTCTTGCCAGTGTAGCCAGGACTTGTTTTTTTTAGCATAGTTATATCAAATCTTCTACCCGGTCTGCCTTACGATTTTTTGGACTACCGGTACTATTACTACTCTGGAATGTTACATATTCTATTATCTAATGAGACATCCTTTCATCTATCTTATATGAAGAAAACCACAATTAATTTCTGTATTCCACATACTGCAGACTCACACAATGTTACTACTAATTAGCTGTGCAGCGGATAGAGACGCTTCACCAAAAAAATTAACATGAAAACTACATGCAGCTTTGTACTAGTGAAGGAAGCAAACAGTTGTTAATCCAATGCTATGCATTGTACAAACCTACAAGTAGAACTCCAGCCGGATTTAGATATCACGCCATATAGCCCCTGCACAGTATTCTTATAGCTGGCACCTGCAACTGTCAGAATAGCTGATTGGCTGCAGTCACAATTTGGCCAACAATTTGCAGCCCGGCTCCTTTAACAAAAGTAGACTGAAATATTGAACAGAGCGGTGCCTGCAGGACTTTGGCAAAATTCGAGCAGTGTGTGGCCAGCTTTGAGCCAAGTGTTAGAGCTTCTGCCAAGTTTTTATTGCTGCTTGTTCCCACTGAGTGATTTCCACTCATTAGTAACGTTTTGGCACAGCAAATAAGAATTATTCCAACCGGGGCACAGACAGAAATCAAAGTACTCCAAGTGTTAGTTTTGAGAATAGTAAGAACCCCTGTCAATGTTTTTTTCTGTCTGCAGCCCTCAATGGCAACATTCCCTTACTTCCTGTTCTGTCACAGGGCCAGAAAGTAGGGGAAAAGGTTTCCAGTGGGCACACAGACCACACTTAAAGCCTAAAAGAGGTTCTAATTATCCCCCTTTAACCAAAATAGAAAAACCTGACTGGAGTCCTCCTTTAATGATGAAATATAGAAGCCATTTTTCTCTAGTGATGAGTGAATCAGATATAAAAGCAGGCAAATCAAATTCTACAGCAAACATTTTTCCGCTCGGCAAAGAACCATACAATTCACAACTCACGTTTGCTTTGAATTGCTAATTGTGTGGGTCTTTGCAGATCAGACAAATTGTAATGCAAATATTGATGGCAATCAAGAAGCAACAAAACGGCAACTCTCCTGATTCGATCATCCTTAGATACCCTGTTCCTCATTAGACTAGCCTTTCTAGAGCAGAAAAAAAGGAATGCATGCACACTCAAAAGCCAGAGTAACCCTACTACCACACGTTTCCTCCACCAATAACATTTTTTGCAGCCTAAAAATGAGCTGCAACAATCCATGCGGATATATCCTTGCCTTAGGAACTTTCTCCCCGTGTCTTCTTTGGCTAGAATACAAAAACCACACGGGTTCTTAATATTGCCGTTCTACAGATTGTAAAAGTCACACATTTAACAGATAGTTTTACAGAGTCTGCTAGAGCGGTTTACAGCAATATACAGCTGACATTGATCAGGCGTACTGCACCCCAGAGTTTTCTGTCTTCTGGAATACAAGCAAAACGTCTCAACAGGATATCATCAATACAGATGATCAATTCAGATGAACTGCAAAACAGTGCCAAGCGTACACAACAAAATAACAACCATTATACTACCGATATCAAATGAATACATAGCAGTAAATGTATGGTTTAGTTACACATTCTGTCTAATGCCTGAAGTGGGGACCTTTTCCTGCAGCATTACTTTTCTGGTATCTGCTTTCTCACAGGGCAGGAAAGAAAAGGGTTCTGTAAATGTAAAAACTATAGGAAATTTTGCAAGCGTTATTATATAGCCCCTCTTGTCTGATTGGAACTTTACTGTAGAATACATGCTAACCTATAATTTTGTTTTTCACTAAGAAATTCACACACTGAGACTTTGTTCTGTTTAAAACCTGCAGCAAGTCCTGTAAGCTATCTAATGACTAAAGTGGCCTTTTTACTGGGCATGCACCCCTGAATTTGACATTCTCTTTCTTTGCACTATGTGAATATAAGCATTTTCTGTTGCCAAGGTGCCTTTAGATGACTATACACTAATAAGTGCTACTGTGAGTGATCACGTTTTGTCGAGCCAACAGGGTCACCCATTGTTAGAATTTTACCCTATTCATGGGAATCAGCCGAAATTCTAACACTGTATGGCCAGCCTTAATCTATCACTCCACTGGCATTCGTGGATGGGTCCCACTAGAGCCATGATCCTAGGGCTCCCAGTCATAATTCAGATTTAGTTACTTGGGACTGCACAGACAGTCATAGAGGAGGAAATTGAGCATAAGCTCAGGGTGAAATAGGACAATAGGACAGCAACACAACCATGTGGCACCAGCTTTTTACAGGAGGACAGGTAAGGATCATTGAGTCCCACTTTACGCTAATAACAGACAACCATGGCATTTTAAGCAAAGAAAAAAAAAAATCAAGAGAATGTTCTTATAGAGAAAGGAAACTGGAGTCATATAGGAATACTCATCGCAGAACCAATCCCCCGAAGACACAGAAGAACATTTTAAGATTAGTGCACACTACCTTTATATTCCTGACGCAAACTCATCTAATGAATCGGAAGACGATTAATCGATTATTGAAAAAGTTGACAACTTTTTCAATAATCGATTATAATCGATTATGTCGATTAGTTGTTGCAGCCCTAAATTGTATCATACAAACTCTTACATACTTCTGTCAACGCAGCTGTAATTCTATCCATTAAAGCTGATCAAATTACATTTATTCTACACAAACGCAAGCATATCAACAACTAAAGGGTTTACATAACCTTAAGGCAAGAGATACTGACAGGCTGACAGACAAGCTGCTCACTGAAATGAATGAAAGCTGCAGAGCACACGTGTTAGTATAGATCAAAGGTTTACTAAAGATCTCAGCCTGAGGCTGTGCAGTGCTGGCAAACTGTACTGCAGAGGTCCTGGGGACAAGCGATGTTGTACGTAAGTATATCCTTTGATCATAGTGCTGACAGCGGGGACAGTGATGGTGTAGGTAAGTATATGGTGTAGGTAAGTATATCCTTTGATCATAGTGCTAACAGCGGGGACAGTAATGATGTAGATAAGTATATCCTTTGATCATAATGCTGACAGTGGGGACAGTGATGCTGTAGGTAAGTATATCCTTTGATAATAATGCTGACAGTGGGGACAGTGATGCTGTAGGTAAGTATATCCTTTGATAATAATGCTGACAGCGGGGACAGTGATGATGTAGGTAAGTATATCCTTTGATCATAATGCAGGGCAGAAAAGAGGTGTGGTGGTGAGGACAGAGGAGGGGTGGAGTTTAATGCAGAGCTGTTCCATTCCTAATCTCCTCTACCAACTCACAGGGAGTCCACAGAAGATGACATTACTAAATCTGTCGGTTTTTATTTTTTAGTTGCGTTCCGTTGCGGTTTTGGTGCATTCCGTCGCGTTTTGATGCAGCTAAAATAGTGCAAGCAGTACTTTTTCTGGCTGCATCGGAACGGACTAGTCTGGTGTGAACAGAACAGAATCCCATTGGAAATCATTGTGTTGCGTTTTTGATGCAGCTCAAAAACGCAACGGACTGCATCTGCTGTGAATGGGCCCGTAGAGCAGGAGAGGAGTGTAGTTTGGTGTGCAGATGTGGAAGAATGAGAGTGGGGGAGGGGTTTAGGGTGCAGCTAATGTGTGGTTAAAGCAGGGCAGGGGTGGGGTTCAGCATGCAGACGTGGTGATGAGAATGGGGCAGGGGTGGGGTTCAGCATGCAGGTGTGGTGATGAGAATAGGTGGAGCATGCAGAGAACAGACGTGCAGGTGCAGTAGAGAGTGTAAGTGTGTGTGGGTGGGGAGGGGGGGTTACAGTGCTGGCACAGTGTTGAGAGTGAGGTGGGCATGCTTAACTGTGGCACCTTCCTGGCACAGAGAGCTTCCTGTGGCTGTAGTACCTGACCTGTCTCTCTTTGCTCAGCCCCACAACCCAATTCATTACCTATCCACTAGCTTCTGCAGTCATCGGTTCTGTAGCACAGGTCCGTGACAGATTGGGAGAGGAGGCAACCAGCAGCTACACATCACTCCAGCTACCTCTCCACCCTGTTCCTGTACTGTTGTTTGTAGTCCCCACTGCAGTTCTTTCTCCAGCACACTACTGCTGCTTACAGACAGCCTCACTAACATCTCAGCATTGCCCCAACCTTTCCTCACAGCAGCTACTAGACCAGGCAGGAGGGTAAGGTGATTGTGCCACAGCCCCGGGGTGTGTATGGGGATTCTGGGAGGGGCACTGGGAGGCCTCAGGCCTCCCTGTAGGGAACCAATATTGGTATCGCTGAGCAGGTCACAGTAGCTGTAGAAGTACATGTCAAGGTCTTATCATTGTTTTTAAAGAGTAAGAAAATGTTTAAACCGCATTTTCTACGCATTACCCCACCTCCTGTGCTGATCTAAACCACCCTACAACTTCTGCACTGGTGTTCTGTATCACTGTCTTTTCCTTCCTGATACATCTCCTGCCCCCAAGGGGTCCTACTGCTATTGCAGAGCAAGGCATTTATTGACAGTGCTGCGGATCTCCTCTAACCTACAACAATCAGCTCTAGGGACAGAAATTCTGCCATTACAAACTTATTTGCAGCTCTCATCAATAGATTGATGTTTGTGACGACAGACTTCCTGATCAGGTGGGTGATAGCTGGCATCTGTGGAGATCGCTGCTGGTTAAAGTAGTATAGAAAGTAGGGGTAGTGTCGCATTTTTAACATGGTGTCGCTACCACACATTCACCACCAGTCACTGCATTGACATTTAAATTTAAACCAGTGCCATCTACAACAACTATAACCAGCAAGAAGCACATCCTGCAGTCACTTTTCATTTATAGGCCCAGGTTACACAACCTCCTACCCCCGGGGTACTGCTGCGGCTCACAAAAACAACCTGAACTGAACTAAGCTCACACCTCAACTTCCCTGCCTGACCTCTACTGTTGCCATCATCCGGACAACTTACATCTCCTTGTAGATGCAGCACTCTCCAGCGCACCTGAAATCTTAAACCCCCACAATACCACTACCACTCCCCATCCTCACTGTGCCTGCATCTCCCTTCTCGCCACCATGTCTGAACTCCCCCACCACCAGCACCGTACCCTCAATGCCAAAACACCCCCATCCTACCCCATGCTCTCATCACTTCTCCCACATAGCCACACTTTTCTCTTTACTGCACCTATGCCCACCTGTAGTCACCACCATTGTATCAATGTGCACTTCTGTGCTTGCCACCAGTGCAATGACACACCCTTCCATATTCATTATACTGTACAATGAATGGGCACACTTTTGCTAATATACTGTAAAAGCATCAGACTACTTTTTGCCAGACTCTACAAAGTTAACCATTCCTATTCTGTATAAAACTGGATTTTGTGAGGAATATTCAATGACTATGTTTCTTGCAATACACATGACAGTTGTATGTAATGGTCTGCTCTTAATGTTATTACCGTATTTGAATTCTCTAAGCCATTATGCACCTTCTTTGTATGTCACCTACTGTACATGTAACAAAAAGCTGTGATAATATGCAGCATTTATGTATGTTCAAGTTTTAATTAATATTTTTGTAAAACAAGAAAAGAAAACAACTAAACATGATTTTGTACTCACTGTAAATTCTGTTTCTTGAAGTTCATTAAGGAACACGGGATCAGGGATAATCTGGGTTACACTGCTGCCCACAGGAGAAATTGGATACTAGCAAAAAAATAAG
>NW_017306521.1:256970-264743 GCF_000935625.1 Nanorana parkeri | reverse complement strand
CCCCACTCCTATGAGGATTTTAGCTTTTAAGTTAAAAATCCTGCTTTAACATTCATTAAGGAACTAGGGCATCCAAAAGCAGTTCAACGGGGTGGGCAACACAGCAAACAAAAAAATGCTAACAAGCCCACAAAAACCAACAGTGTAGAAACTGGGGGTTGCCTACAGCTCAAAGAGCTGTCTGCAGGACCTTTCGCCAAAGCTTACATCAGCTGAGGCCTGAACATTCACCTGGTAAAACGTATGAACAGAAAACCAGTTAGTGACTTTGCAAATCTGAGAAACAGATGCCTGATGCCGAACAAGCACCTGGAGATCTAGTAGAGTATGCCTTGACAGGAGGGTGGCTTTACATCAGACAAACTTGTATGATGATCAGCCAAAGCTCCTGAGGAATAGTACATGTAAAGTACAACAGTACTACATGCAGAACCCAGTAAGCATGTCATATTTCAGAAATCCTTCATCCATTACATGGGCATTCTCCCCAAGGGAAACCTCAGGGAACTGGATCACACCAGAGACTGTGTCATGGCCCTGGACCTGTAAAGAGCTCAGTGGCTAACAATCCAGTACAATAGGTGTCTGGGAGCACCACAAGTAGAGGCCAGGGCCCAAGGATCACATTGCAGGCCAGCTCTGCAATGTTCAGTCAGTCAGGGTCCAAGTACGGCCTCTAAGGTGGCTCAGAGGATTAGCCAATCTGGGTAGCTGCCTAACAAGCTCAGCAGTATAGTGCTGAATCTTGTTTGAATAAGAGATATCTTTTTTTTTATAAAATACGTAAAAAACATAGTTAAAATGGATAAAAGGATGTCCATCCTCCTAGGGCACTAGTAAACACCTGAGGCATGATAGGAGTGGCAGGAGTTATAATTGGCTGGTCAACAGCTTTTTTTTTATTTTATTTCCTGTGACCAATTCCTCCTGTAGGCAGCAGTATAGCCCAATTGTCTCAGATCATTCCTGATCCTGTGTCCCTTAATAGATAATAAAGAAAAGCATTTTATTGCCTTGTATTCAGCAGCTCTTAATCTCATGGATGATAAAGCATATGTTCAAGCACTGGAAAGTCTAAGACTAGGTTTACAAAATCACCTACAACAGCTGCCTCAGCTGTATATATGACACATACAGTATGGATTTAACTAGAACTGCTAAATTTCAGGATTTACAGTCTCCTGCATGTCGCAAATGCTGAAATGATATGATACACATTCAATATGATGTTGGTCCATAGTCTAGAGCTATTGGCACCAGATTATCAAATTATTTATTTCTATGATAAAACGTAAAGTTCCTGTCACTTTGTATCCCAAACTAGACATCTAGTAATGTCTTTGATTTGTACTTCTAAACAGGTTTTAAGTTATAATAAAGTCTGTAAGTAACTGGTTTAAAGCTGAACTTCATGATTTCTGTCACGAAAGCAATGCATTTAATTTTTTTTTCTTTATTAAACAAAGCCTTACTTTTTGAGTAATGAATCATTCTTTTTTTCATAAGAAGTCATTAGCTGCTTCCTAAACATCTACATTTCCTTGGCGCCGGGTGGAGGATCTGTGCAGGTGCTGCACCATGGAAGTTCTCCAGTGTGGTCGGCATTTATGGGTGGAACTCAGGGCTGTTGCATGCTTTCTGGGAAATGCCCACACATTGCAATGCATGGATGTGGGCAGGATGCAACCAGGTACAGTGCAATCATACATGCCCACAGTAACACATCACCACCAACCTTTCACTACAGTACACAGAGGAAGATGCGTGACCAGGAGCCATTTTTCCATTATAAAAAAGCGGCGTCTAGTCGCACAAACAGGAAGAAGGCAGGCAGGCATGAAAAGGCAAGTTTGGGGGACATGAAACGAGGGAAGAAGGGAATTCAAATAGAAAATGTTTTGGAAGAAGATAAGTAGATACCTTGTTAATTATACAATATTCCTCCTGGTTGGAGTTCAGCTTTAAATCTGGGCCAGAATTCAGATATCCAGGTTTCAGTTTAGTTATCCAGTACCATACTATGAAATCTTTACTAACAAGCTAACTTATCTGAGAATAACTAGTGGTAACCACCAATAGGCCTAAGTAACTTGGTGCTCCTAACACATGTAAAATCTAATTTATTCACTTGCGCCTCATGTATTTTACAGCTGGAAAGGATTCTGTACTCAGCAGAAAAAGGGGGACCATCACTTTGTGTTTTATGTGTACAAAAGAGGAGATCTGTGCAATAAAAGCAATAGAGAAACATGACTCATTCATGTACAGTATGTGTGTGGTAGAAGACTGTAATATTAAAAGTCTGGGTCACTGGCACTATTGCACACAAGAGGGCTCTAATCTACATGTTAAACAAGCAATAAATAACTAACAGATGCTTGTTTCTAATGTCATTGTTGATCACAGAGACTTTCAAGAACACGTTATTTATTTCTGGGGTTTTTTCTTCTTACAATTAGTTCATTAAGATCAGAACTGGCAGTCAAAGATATAGTCGTTCCACAGCTCTGCTTTCCCATAACAAGAAGGTCACAGTCTCCTTTACAGATTACTCATAATATGAAATATAGAGTACAAATGTAAAGAATGCAGACGCTAGAATTTGGCATGCGTGCAACAACCTTCACAGAGGGTCAAGCTAAGAACATATTTCCACTGGGGTCCTGGTAAGATATAAGAAGCCTACAGATGATTCACCAGTGTCCACTCAAACTTTTAAGCGAAGGCTCACAAAGACATCTTCAACACAATGATGGTGAGAGTATAGCCGTGTTAAAGTGTTTGTAAACCCTAACAAAGAACTTCTTCAATTTGCTCCCTTTTGGTCCTTTAAATATACCAATAAAAGCATTTTGTTATATCTGTATATAAGGTCAAATAAAAATACCGGTTAACCATTAGGAATTCAAGCTGTCCTCTGCTCGCTGCGAGTTTTATCTTAAGGTGACACTAAACTCAGGAGTTAAATCTTAAAAATGCATTCAAGTACCTTAACTATTAACAAAAATGTATCTTTTTTGTGTATCACTCGGCTGTAGATCCTCAAATCATCTCTGAATTGGTGCTGACACTGTCCTTCCTTCAGTAGGGTGGCTACTTTTGTTCCCTATGGTCCCTGTGTGTGTTGTAAAGTAGCCACCACTCCGAGCTCATGATGGACTACAATCTCAAAACAAATTAGTAAACTAAACGTGAGATTGTAGTCCATCACGAGAGTGAGCTTGCAGCGGTGACAACCTTACAACACATTCAGGGACCATGGGAAACAAAAGTAGCCACCCTCCAGAAGGAAGGCGGGTGTCAGCACCATTCAGAGATGATTTGAGGATTCTCAGCTGAGTGATACACAAATAAGATACATTTTTGTTGATAGGGTATTTGAATGTATTTTTAAGATTTAACTTCTGAGTTTAGTTTCACTTTAAGAAAGTTAACTCAAAATCTCAAAGAGATTTAGGCCCAATTAATACCTGCAAATGGGGTCAATCTTATGAGTCCAAGAGATTAATGTGATCTCCTGTGGGCAGGAGGCACTGTATAATCCAATTACAACTGCCAGAGTTTGTTTGCAGGCTGTTTACAAGTAATCACACAGCCTGCAATTACCTGCGGATGACTGCAACTGGATGCACATGGTATGCGTTCGGGTGCAATTGTCCACAGGAAAGCCATCCCTGGATTATACAACACCTTCTGTCCGCAGGAGATCACACGAGTCGCATTGAGAAATTTGGGATACTTATGCAATTGGTCCCATTCACAGGTGTTCTCATCTTGGACTAAAAGTTCATTACACCCTATGCTGTGGATAAGAAGAAAGTAGAAGTGGTTGAGTGAGATGTGTAGGAGAAAAGTTAAGTGAAAGGGTTAACTAAACTGGATCAGCAGCTGGATAAAGTGAATGGTTGGTGATTGGTAAGAATTGTGGGAATACGGACACAATTTATACTTGTTTTTGATGCTGAAAACACTCCCCCTCCAACAACTGCACCAGTGTCAAAAAACAATGTACCACACTGAAATATACTGAACACTAAAATGTGAAACTGCTAAGGGCTTCATCTACTGAAAGGGCCGGTCCAACTCTCCATACTTCTATTTTTGTTAGAATCCGGAGAGTCGACAAGAACAACTACCAGAACTATGCAGGGTAAAGATATGGTTTGACTCAGTCCTCCACAACGGAAAGTACTTTTTCCTACTTGTAACATATTTACTTGAATAAAAATATCCAAAATGAATGTGAAGGTTGTGATCTACTTGGCAGGCATTCCTGACCACTTCCAAGTTCCCCATTCCTCCCAAATTGCTGCAGAGCAGTAGATTTTGGTGTCACATTTCTGCCACAGACTCAAGTTGTCACAAGACCTGGTAGGAATTGGTGTGGGGTAAGGTGAATATTGGTAAAATAGATAGAGGTTGTAACCCTTCCCCATGCTACTACACAGGACATTAAATATAAATTCAGTTCTGTCCTCAGGTTCCACATAAACAACCTTTCATTCTGGCACAAGCTGGTTCTCAATATTGTGATCCAACAAAAGATGTCTACTTATTTCGCTGTCCTTGTCTCACAGGGGCATGTGGATTTAATTGGGCAGAGATTTGGTTCTAAACTGATGTTTGCAGTTATGCTGAATACCCTGGCAGTCATGGTCGTATAAGAATTTCAAATAGAATTCTCACAGGAACACGAGTAAGCCAATTGTATAACTAGAGAAATTTGTGCATGACAGACTACTCCGAAATGTTCAAATTGCTAGTGTCTCTTTCTAACCCTTTGACTGCCAAGGGTGTATACTATATGCCATGGCAATCAAAGAGCTACAAAAAGCCTGTTTGAAAATCACGCTCACTTTTCTCTGTTTAGAAGAAGAGATTCAAGAGGCTATAAATCACTTCTACATGCCAGCATATGTTTCCTCCTTCCCCCTAGTGGTCCCTGGGCTCACCAGGCTCCTCTGTCAGCATTGCCCCCTTGCAGCTGCACCCAGTATGGAGGGTAATGAAACAGTGAACGCCTATTCATTGATCTCCCCTTTGAATCAACCCAGAAGAACTTCTGGAATCAGACCTTCAGCACACTGGCACTGGCCAGTTAACGCTTAGATCTAGGAATTGTGGCTGGGGGCAGTTGACGCATCAGGGGGTGTAAAAAAAATATTGCAAGAGTTTTAGCCTTTTTCTATGTATAGGCTGCAATTACAGATGCACATTTTGGCAGCCATGCTTAGTCATTATATGACTTTCCAGTCACTATGTGTACAAAACACGCTGTGCTTTACTGCACCTTCTCACAGCGAGTCTAGCCGAGTATGTGCATGTGTGCGCGTCTGTCTGCCCTGACACCGTGTGTGCGCGTGTGTCTGCCCTGACACCGTGTGTGCCTGCCCTGACACCGTGTGTGCGCGCGTGTATGCCCTGACACCGTGGTACAGGCACAAGAAGCCACCAGTGGAAATGCTCTGCTTATAAAGCATTACGATTTTATGTAACTGGTTTCTATAGGACATGCCACACATTTATCTTATTAAATAAAAGCCAAAATCTTTTGGTACATAAAACTGCAACCAGTATTATTCTATTATTATTTTACCTGAGGCGCATCTCTCAAGAAATCCGGAAGTTGAAATTCACCTTTAAAAACCTAAAAGACAAAATGAAACATAAAAGTATTCATGAGTACAAAACTAATATCGACAAAACTCAAAAGTGGCATATCAAGTTATTTTATTTAAACATGCTGAATCAAAAAGTGTGCTGGATAAGAAGATCTGCAAGCATAATAGAAAAAAATGAAGCAGCACCAGTGCACATAGTAGCACCCACTACATTAAATATTGTAATATTACACATAAAAAGATACAATGAACATAACTTCCTTTGAGAGGAGGAAAGAAGTGGGTTACACTTACTTAAAGGAGAACTATGAGGTGAGTGATTTCCCCTCATCCTCATAGTTAGAGCCGACCTGTAACAAAGAAACTGTCACAGGTTGGCTCTATTGATCGGGAAGTGAGCAAATACATACCATCGCTCGCTCATTTTACGATCATCTCCCTGCAGAGAGCGTAGACTATGAGTCACCGCTCCCCGCAGGGATACCCCCCTCCCCTTCTCCAGTGGGAGGGGGTGGGCACAACTGGCTCTACCTCTAGATAGCTCGCTGTCAGGATCCATCCCAGCTGCGGAGCTCTCAGTATATCGCGGGCTATAGCCCACGATATACTGAGCTTTGGGACATTGGAGAAGGTTAGTATATGTCCTCCTGTGAACCTAAAGAGAACTATTGGGGCAAAAAAACAAACACTTACTCCATAATTCTCTTTTAATTCCAGAAAAAGAAGATTATATAGCACTCTAGTAAATAAGAAAACTGTAACTTACAACAGTTTATGCCACAAAAGGGGACTTAAAATTGTTCATGATGTACAGAGCTTCCAAATTATGTAAGAAAGTGTAGCTTCTATCAACTGGAAACATCCAATTTAAATTCTTAAGCCACTGAGGTCTGCAAAGATGGAGCACGAGTATGTCATAAAGTATGCCAATTTGACATGCCTACCCTTTATGTATGTGTCCATGATAAGGATAACAGAATGTGTGTTCCTTTAGTGGTAACAACTTCGAATGTTGCTACTTTCTCTTTAAAGTCTTTGCATAATATGTCCATTCTTTATAAATCAACGTACAAAATAAAAAACAAACAGTGCTAGTCCTCTAAGCTATATAATCCAGGCAGCACCTGTCCTGCTGACAACAAAAGATAAATCCGATTACCTTGAGTGTGATGAATACATACATTATGTGGACAACCTTGTCGCTGTGGCCTATTTCAGCCAATAAATCCTGGACAGCTTGGCAGCAGGCCAGCAGCCCAAGAACATTTGCGGCAGCAGAGAAAAGAAAAATATAATGAGAAGACGGGGAAATAGGGAGGGAGCGTGTTCCGTAACAATGTGTTTTACACAGCAGAACAATAAAACTAAACTGCATAACGCTAGCAACTGGAACACCTTTCCATTAAAAAGGTTTCAAAAGTAAAAGCTGCACATAAAAGGACTAGCACTTCCTGTGGCCTCCATAAAAAGTGACATTTCTGCATATTTCACTCGAAAAGCTGAACAACAGGAAAGCAATAGAAGCAAAGGAGAATAAGGTAAAACAAAAAAAAACCCCACATATTACACACGTTATTTGGGTGACCTTTTTTGGTGATATAAGTCATTTCAGGGAGGTGCCCTCTGTCAATCCCCCATCTGTTCGTGGGATGGGGGGGTTGGTGCAAGGAAAAATAATGGCAGATATCAAAAAAGCTAATGCTTTCTTTGCCATCTGCTGGGTTTTTTAGTGTTCCGACAGCTGCTGCCATCAGGGAAAAAAAAACAAAAAACCCCGGCATAGGAACTAATAGCTAGATTGCTATTGGTCGTTTCAATTTGCAATAGCCAATAGCAAGCTGGCTATTGCCCCCGCCCTCTGCTGCTGTCAGTCAGCAGAGGTGGACCTGATGGAGAAGTTCAGGTCCACCTCTGCTGATTGACAGCAGTAGTGGGTGGGTGCAATAGCTAGTCTGCTATTGGCTATTGCACATTTAAATAGCCAACAGCAATCTAGCTATTATTTCCAATGACGGGTTTTTTGTTTTTTTTCTGACTGCCGGCGGCCCCGATATCTCAAAAAAAAAAAAAAAGACAGCACGGAAAGGTTTACTCTGCTAGATCCAGCAGAGTAAACCTTTCCAGGACAAAATGTTTCTCTCCCGGGTGTCCG
>NW_017306521.1:229158-256606 GCF_000935625.1 Nanorana parkeri | reverse complement strand
TCTGACTGCCGGCGCCCCCAATATCAAAAAAAAAAAAAAAAGACAGCACGGAAAGGTTTACTCTGCTAGATCCAGCAGAGTAAACCTTTCCAGGACAAAATGTTTCTCTCCCGGGTGTCCGCGAGCCGCTATCTAATAGCGGGAGACTCCCCGAACATCCGGGAACGTTGAGATGTCTGCCCGCCTCAGTTCACAGTTGCAATCTGCGTCCATCTTGACAACAACTGTCTGAACAACGGCAGCACTGCATCCAAAGAACAAAACTCAGATCTTACATGCATTAAATTTGGGGCGTTCAACATATGCCATTCTAGTGACGTACTGAAAGCTGGTGCCAGCTTAGACAATATAAACAAAATCTGTGTGCCAGGAGATGGGGAGTGCAGCCTACAAAGGCTGAGGCAGACACTCTTGCCAACGTTGCCAGTGTTTTTGCAGCCATACCATAAGGTAAAGAGAAAGGGTACTGAAATGCGGATTCCTTCCTAGAGATATACGCATGAGTCCATCCTAGAGATATACCCATGTCTTGAAACAACTTGCTAAGGTCTACAGTACTCCGGATTTTGAGATTAGGAAAAGTGTACCTAAAGCCAAACCTTTTTTTTTTTTTTAAGCTATTGAATAGAGTGGTGAGAGGTTAGAACACCTGCTTTTTATTGCTGTGTGTCCCTGCTAGGGAAATGTACTCTTGCTTTGTCCTGGTACCCACTGTCACTGGGACTAAACGTGAGGCAAAATCCCAAATTTTGAGTTTTCATTAGAACAGGAATATAGGGGAAATCAACCTGTGCCCAATTCAGTGAGACATCTTGGACTAGACTGCCCAGCCATTAAAATCTTGCAGATTAAACTTTGCTTGTATTACTTCATACAAGTCAATGTAGATGCAAGGCAAACATATCTGAACAGCCCATTTACACTAGCCCTAATTCTATTAGGAAAGACCCTACTCCTTTTGACTTTAGCAAGAAACACAGAGAATCCCTTCAGATGCCACTCCACCCTCGCAGCACCAGCCAGAGATGCAAAATTGATCCTAGGCTGGAGGTGGGCAAACTCCGTCCCTCCAGCTATGGTGAAACTACAAATCCCATCACGCAACTGCCTCTGGGAGTAATGTCTGTGGCTGTCAGAGACTTGAAATGCCTCATGAGATTTGAAGTTGCACCACAGCAGGGGCGGACTGACAACACACGGGGCCCCCGGGCAATACGAGAGTATGGGGCCCCTTTGTGCTCCACCCACATACAAGCCCCACCTGCATATACATTCCTTCACCCCCCGCATACCTCTTCCTGCACTGTTTACCTCTGCACCCCCTGCATCCCTCTTCTTACACTGTCACACTGTCCAACATTTATTGGAAGCAGACTCGGGACCTTTTAAACTTCACTCCTTTAAGCCACGCCCAATATTCAGCGCAATTAACCTATGTCCGATTTTCGCTGCGGCCGCATTTTATCTTTACACTCATGTGTCATTCATTCTAGAGTTGGGTAGTATGTATAATGTGATGTTGCGGCTTAACACAGCTATGGCAGCATTGTACATTATGTTGTTCCAGCTTGTTAAGCCTCTTCTGGCTGATATAATTGCGGATGTAGGTGCATGAACTGTTTTTTGCTTTGTTTTGATTTTTTTTACTCTTGGGGCATGGAAGGAAAGGATTTGCCATGCCCTGGTCTCACAAAGGATGAGTACCGATAGTCTATATCATCCATCTTGAAACTTTGAAAAATTCCTTTCTGAAGTTTAATATACAGAGGAGAAAAACCTTAAAGTGACATTAAACCCTCAGATTTTGTAACATATAACAATACTGTAATGTGTGCCTTGCTGTAATCCATGGTAGTTTCCCTTCTCTTTGCTGCTCTTCCTTTTAAATCTGCATATGTTCTCATGCTGGGCAGAACTTCTGTTTTGCAGCAGACTGCCTTGTCTCTGGAATGGATACATGGTGTCTGTGTGAAGGTTCACAACCTGAGCCAGCACTACAGGAAGTGGCCCTGAGCTGCAAAGGGAAGTTCTCCCCCAGCATGAGAAGACATGAGTATTTAAAAGGAAGAGCAGCAAAGAGAAGGGAAACTACCATGGTAAGGCACGCATAACAGTATTGTTTTATGTAAAAAAATCTGAGGGTTTAATGTCACTTTAAGAGCCTTGTAGATAATTAGGGGGGGATTAATTTTTAGATCTTATATTTTAACTGAAGAAAGAATTGTAAGCATATGGTCAGCTTAATTAAGTAAACACATATATAGTACCAGTTATAAAAAATCAGACTGGCTTTAAAGTCAGATGATACAGAGCGCAATGTAAGCCATTATAAAAACGACATTATTACAATTTTAGAGCATATGAACTTTGTAAAATGTGTCTATAATATTAAAATGTCATGCTATACTGATCATTTCAGCAATTATATTCATGTGCATTCCAAGGTTCCTAATGAATGGCTCGCATTCCTTGTGATGCTTCTTCTGGGAATATGGAAATGAACATGTCTGAACAATCTCTTTTTACTAGTTAACAGCTCCCTGGCTAGCCGTGCTTTACCATCTGCTCAAGCTCTTCATCTTTTCGGAAGTATTCATCATCTATTCACATGAAAAACAGATATTCAGAGATTTACTGAGACTGACTGATGGCACATTTGGAATTATTCTCCTTATATGCATTGCTTAAATGGTAAAATTCAACATCTTAAAGCAGACCTTTACCCCCTTTTACTAAAAATCACAGCAGCATGCAACTCAGCAGGCTGACTTAAAATCATCTTACATTCATTAGTTAAAATTTTTTTTCATTTACTTACAAATAGAGTTCATCTACTTCCTGGTCTATTTCTGGCAAAAATGATGTAATGTGCCCAAGAGTTGCATCCTGGGAAGGTTACATCAGCAGAGCATTGCTTGGAAACCTCATCTGTAATCTCATGAGATCTCAGGGAAAGGCATTTTTCTCCACTGAGATGATGTGCATGATCACATGTCCTAGTCACATGTCTAATCACATGTGCCAGAAATCCAGGAAGTAAATGGAGAACTAGTAATCTGCCCTTAACATGGCCACTGTGAGATGACTGGGGAAGAAGAGAGAAATAAGGTATGCAGAAAATACAAAGCCGGCAATTATCTAGAAGTATGTGTTTTTAGATTGTCATTACTAAACATTTCTAAAGGTGTGTTTGCTGTTATTTTAAAGTTATGGTTAAAGGTCCACTTTAACCCTCTATATAGCCCACTCCATGTTGGATTTTGGGAACACATTTCTAAACCACCAAGTATGCACAGTCTCATTCCCAAAGGCAGGCAGAAGTTTAGATTTTTCTGAGTGGTAAACCACTTTGGATAAATTGCACAATATTCAAAGCTGGACCAGACATATATCTTTATTTACCAACATTTTTAATAATGAACCATTCATTTTAATGTGCATGCTTAACACTTATTGCGTGGAATCTCACAGAAATGCTGCAAGTCTTATTTTTTATGTTTTCTCACAAAATAATAATCCAACTTTCACCAATAAATAGTTCATTTTTCCATTTGAATCCAGTTAGAAAATGTTTGAAACTTGGGTAAAATTTGTGTTAAAACATTTATAATTAGACCCTATAGCAGCCTTTCTCAACCAGGGTTACATGGAAACCTAGGGTTCCTACAGCAGATCCTTAAAGCAGAATTTTTTTTATTAACCCTTGCAGTAAGGCTACCCCCACACTGCAAGGGTTAAGTGCTTGTTTGTGTCTAGGTGCTAAAATAACAAAGATATACTCGCCTAAAGTTCCAAACTGACCAGCTGTCACGCCACTCCCTCCAGCCTGTCCCCTCCGTCGCAGCACATTGGAATGTTCCTCAGCGTCCTCACTTCTATATACTATGTACAGACGTGATGATTTACTGGACATTAGACTGCTGGAGAGGAGGGGGGAGAGACATTCTGGGGACCGGTCTAAGAAGAAGCCAGCTTGGAGCTTTGGGTAATTCTTTGTTTTTTTTGTACCTAGACACAGATGAGCAGTTAACCCTTGCAGTGCGGGGAAGCCTCTGGAAGAAAGGGTTAATAAAAAAAATTCCTGGAGTTCTGCTTCAAGTAATGAGCAATCTATTAACTACTGATACCAATCATCTTTTTAGCTGTCTGTAGGAAGACATTGTTTTCCCACCCAAAGTCCACCAATATAAGGGGGGACGTCTCACACTGATTATCAATCATATGAGTCTTTCTCCACAGGCACCAATGTAAGGTAACATTTCACTGACCACCAGTGTAAGTGATTACTGTACCGACCATTAATGTATGCGGGCATATTTCCACAGACCACCAATATTTTTACTGCCTGCATTTCTTTTCTGCCCATTATTATTTCTTTTATTTTGTTAATATTGTTTTCAATTGTTTTGCTGTATAAAGCCGACTTGGGTGTCAAATACATCAAGTACATAGTTACATAGTATTTGAGGTTGAATAAAGACGTAAGTCCATCAAGTCCAACCTATTGCATGTGTGCATGTATGTTTGAGCAGGTGTGTGCGTGTGTATGACTCCATGTGTTATTTTGCTCTTAGGCGTACCTGCACCCCTGTATGTTATGCTCTCAGAGGAACTCGTCCAAGTGTTTCTTGAATGCTTCCACACTCTTAGCTGAAATCACTTCCTGCGGCAGCGAGTTCCAGACCTTAACCGCTCTAACTGTGAAGAACCCCTTGCGCCCTGTGTGTTGAAATTTTTGATAAACTTACCCAATCCTTAGTCCCACCTGGCTGTGCTCTGGCAGTCTAAGGACCCATGACATCATCACATCCATTGGAAGTGAGAACGCAGAGGCACATTCCACAGCCGGAGTGGAGTGGGAGAGAGGTAAACGGTCACCTCCGCAGGATCAAAGATCATGTAACTGCATCTTTTTATATTTTAGAACCTAGACCAAAATGAGCACTTAACCTTTGCAATAGTCCACTGCTAGGGTTAATGTTTAATATGCCAGAGAAAAGTTGACAAAGGATGCCCCATAGTAATGAATGGTAACAGAATGTCATGTAAGCAGTGCTATTTTAGCAAAGTGTAACCTGCACCCTGGTGGAATGTACAGACCCCTCAAAATGTGATGATACAGCCCAACAAGGGGCGGTGTGTGGACAATAGGCAGATCAAAACGTCACAGTCCAGTGAACAGAAGGTATTAGATGGAGTTTCACAAACCAATACCTGTAATGCCAGATTTTGCCCAAAGGCTAATACTCTTCCTATAAAGCAGTAATACATTCTTCCTTTATTTATATTACGTTCACATTTCAGCATCCAAATGGTAGGTAAATATTTAACTGGATTGCCATGGCATTCATTTGATGAAGTGTACACGTACTGTTTAATTTGCTCAAATGAAAGAGCAGCAGTGTGCTTTCCTAGAACATCACATTGTCCTGATTTCTGAAGGGTTATAGGGAAAAATATCATCTGACTGATAAACAACACAAACTGTTCACCCATAAACACAGGAAAGCAATGCTGAGATTATAATACAGGCACCTTAGTGCACCGGCAAACACAATTCCAGAGAGCTCTGCTACCACAAAGATCAGAAGAGGTGCTCTATTAAGGAGAAAGCTACCAGATCTCTTATGGTCATACAGTGACCTGCCTCTCCTACATTCTACATCTCATTATTGGACAACAAAAATGTCATGTATGGTCCCACGTGCCTCTACGGAGGTCAAAGTCAGCAGAAAGGGGCAAGCTGTAACACGAATACAGGAGGTATAATTATGTAACTCCTGAGTTTAGTGTCACATATGCTTCCTGTTGGGAATATTAGTTCCCTTTTTCTTTGCAGGAAAGTATTCCTTTTTTCCCCCCTTTTCTCTTAGTCTTCAAAACCTTCATTCAACTGCTGTCTAGGTGACAGGCTGGATAATCCACATACTCCTTCTCTTGTAGGTGGCGCTATAACACAACAGCCAAGATCTTCTAGATCTCTGCTGTGTCCTGCAATAAATGGAGAAGAACATGCTTTGACATAAAAGAGTGAAGGAAGGCTAGAACCTCTGTCAGCTCTTCATGGCCAGCTGTGTTTTTGTTGCAGATTTTCCCTCACTTCCTATCTGGTGAAGCCATTGTCAGTGAAATAGGAAGAGAGGTAACTAATCTAAATGAATACAGTGAAGGAGTGAGGCTAGCCACCCAGGGACAGGAAGTATGTTAATAGCATGATAGCCAGGTAAACATAAAAGAAAGAGCGTAACAAGAAAACAAATACAGCCACTGTACCTATAAACTGAGCTAAAATAAATTACATTACATTTGTTTTGGGGATGTTTTGGGCTTTATAGTGAACTTGTCCTTCTCTATAATAGAAATTAAAAAAGCGGGCATTGTAATTACCTTCCCTTCCAATATAAGCACCCTAATGGCTTTCAGTTTGTTTTGGAAAATTGACCACCCATTTGCTGACTCCCTGTAAATAAAAGCCCACAAGTGCTCTCTTTAGACTGTTGCCTGGCAGGTTGGCGGAGCTTATGCCCTGTGATGAAGCAGACCGAAAAGACTTTTCAGTAAAAGGGAGGTGCTTGCTTTTAAGATGTGAATGGTGTTCAACCGTGACAAGGCAACACTTCTGGTGTGAATGGCCCTAAAGTGAACGATCAGCCATTTTAAAAGATAACTATGTCCAAACCTATTTTGGCATTAGTTCTCTTTTGGGTCACAGGAGGACATTTACCAATGTCCTCCTGTGACCCAAATCTCAGCATATAGCAGTCTATTGCATGCTATATGCTGACAGCGCAGAGCCGCGTTCCAACCATCAATATTGTCTGCCTCTCCAGAGGCAGAGCCAGCTGTGCCCATCTCTCCAGTCAGTGCTGGAGGAACAGAGAGGAGAGGAAGGAATCCCTGTGGGGAGTGGGGACTGATCATCACTGCTCTCTACAGGGAGAAGAATGGGAACTGAGCGATCAGCAGTATGTGATCACTCAGTTCTCAATCTATAAAGCTGATGTGTGACAGCTGCACCGTCACGTCAGCTCTAACTATGGGAATGAGTGCATTTCACTTTCCCCACAGTTCACCTCTAAACTGATTTAGCTTCCCTTTGTTACCGAAACTCAACTTCCCTGTTGTCAGAGTTGAGCCCCACTCTTCTGCTGGCACTATGTCCAATAATTGTGCCTACACATTGCACATGGAGATGCCATTTGGCCAGGGATTAGTTCAGGGCTAAAAAAAAAAGTCAAGCTCTTTGCAAAAAATCAATCAGTGATGTGTACGGTACTTGGTTTTCTGATTATTAAAGCAATAGCAAGATCTCTGTGGTACCTGCCTGCTGTCAGCAGGACTTTTATTGTAAACATTTATGAACGGTTGTCAGATTCGCTTTCAGACTTTGCGTCCAACAGCTTGGTCTACCACCAACAGTCTAGCAAAGAAAGCTAGTTGTTGGACATAAGTTGGTACAGCTATCTCTTACATCCAAAGTTATGCTTAATTATGGACAAGCTGGGTAAAGAACACAGATCTGAATTTTGCCATACAAGAACAGCCAACAAGAAAAGCTACGTAAAGCAAAGAAAAGAAATTATTTACAAACTTGGTGTGGATCTGTAAATAATCTCTTACAAACCTTTGGGTTACAGTTTATAGCAGGTTGGGCCACTTAGGAAACGTGGATGGCTGGAGGGCCGAACTGATTAACACATGGTACTGCACAATGCGCAGACCATGCATTACAGTGTGACAAAAATTATTATTTTTTTTAACAGATAGTGATCACAGTTGAAGATAAACTCTAGTCAAACAGGAAATATACACTTGAAATAATGAAATATGTTTGACCTGCCAAAGAATTTGTATTTCTGTCCTGGGATTTACACAGCTCTGCCACACACAACTGGGCAGGGAACGGATCAATCTCTGCTGCAGTTTAACTTTCACATAAAGGTCTCCCCCCTACTCCCATTCTGTGACTGGACTTCAGCTTTCAGATAAGAGCATCAAAATGACAATTTTGTTTTTGGTTCTAGGAAGAGCATGCATGATGGTGCAGGCTGAATATTAGCTTCCTATTCTATAATGCCTTATCATGTCCATGCTAGCCATATTCACTCTAATTTTACAATTATAGTCCTAGTTACTTCCTAAAACACAGGTAACATATGCAATGAATACACTGTTAAACTGTTTGAACACAGAAGGGTTTTCTCTGGACCAGGGATAGGCAACCTTGGCACTCCAGCTGTGGTGAAACTACAAATTATATCATGCCTCTGCATTTCGGAGTCATGCCTGTGGCTATCAGAGTCTTGCAATGTCTCATGGGACTCCTCCTGTATTCTCCTAATGCATGCTCCGATATGTCTCTAATACATAAATGAGCCTTATGCAAAAGTACATCCAGTATGTTTATGTTTACAGTGTCACTTCTTTTTCACGTAATTAAAAATTCCTGAAAAAAGATAATATAGTGTATTTCCAATGATCGAATATCTTGAGTTATTATTGTAGTGTTTACCTTAACATCATTTTTACTCTGACTTACACCTTTATTCATAATTGTTCTTTTTTCAGTTAAATATAGAGATTTGCAGATTAGCCACTAGAGGGTGCTCTATATTCTGTCACTCACAATACCTCCCAGCTTAGGGACAGATCAAATATGAGCAGGGATGAGCAAACTGGGCAAAGTTTGGTTCACAGAAGGGTTCAGAGGACCCAGGAAAAAACGTTGCTAAAAGCGAACAAAGCACCGAATCCCAGTAAAGTTTATGGGAGCAGAATCTTGTTATTTTTTATGGCCCTTTTCAAGGCCATTTTGTAAAAATTTTGTTTAAAAAAAAAAAAAAAAGACATGGGTAGCGGGGCGCTACAATGGGGACATGTACCAATGCAAAAAAAAAGAAAATACTGTTTAGCAGGGAGAGGGTCTTTTAATGCAGCTCAAAGGGCAACATTAAAAACACACAAATCCTTAAACAAAATGCTTTGGGGATGCCTTAAACCTGCAGGTGAAGTCACAGAGCAGTAGGATGCACTCCTTTAAAGTTACTTTTCATTTTTTTATTTTTTAAACAGCAGCCAAGTATCTCTCACTTGGTTGTGGTAGCACTACAGCGTATAACGACAGATCCCCGTCCGCTTGTTTGAAAACAAACATGGACCAAAATCTGCTTGCTGCTTCCCTTTCCTGGCAACCCAAGCTGCATGCCTAGTTAAGGGTCTTTTATTAATTTTTTTGGGGGGGCCCACTTTTTTTCCAGACAGTATACAGTTTGTAATGTCCCTTTAAGAAAGTCTCTTCTTAAAAGACTGGCCAGTAATATTGGGCAAGCCTCCCCTATTGCAAGGCAGGATGTGCGGGTGAGAAGGACCCCACCCAGAATGTGTGATGAAGACAAGGGTCTCACCCACACATCCTGACACCCAAGAGGAATGTCTGCAGGGGAGGACTTATCAGAATCTGTAAGCCTCCTTTAAAATAAGTTAAATTGCTGTTCTAACATATTACACTATGAGCAGTTATTGATATTTTATTGGAGCGGATGACTTAATGGATAACACCGTGTTAATGGGGAGATCAATCGGAGGGACGCTTGTAGAGGAAAACAACCAGGCTGGTGGTAAAGATTCTTTGTGAGCAGAGGATCTTCACATCTTGCTATCTGTGACCATTTTATTATTGATGGTCATGGAAGTCTGTGTTGGAGTGCAGGAAAGGATGTCATGTGGATCACTTGGGTTGAAGGCAAAGTGGAACACTATTTGGATGTTGAAGAATGTTTTCCACTTGGAGATTAAAACTACTTCGCTGGTGGAGCACTTTATTTGTTTTTGTTTATATTATGGACCTTAGGACACTTATTACACACTCCGATATTTTTGGACTTCTATTATTTTTGCTGTATATGAAGGCAAAGTGGAACACATGTATTTGAGCACACTTCATGGTTAGATACATTAGATCTTCATGCTAGGTTGTGATAATATTTATAATTTTTTATTTATTTCACATATACATGTTTATATTTGGAGTGTGTCCTTATAGGTTTCTTGTTATCAATTAGAGCAGTGCATTTGTCTGTATGGTTTATAGTGGGGTGTTATCATGCACTTATAGCACAGCGGCTATTTATGAATATTAGTTAATCCATAGCGCGGATCCACTATTTATTGACCCCCAGATATCTGCCCTCTCCCCTTGGTTAATGTATCCCTTAACCCCTTCGTGACGGGAGACGTACAGTGTACGTCCCGCCACAAAGTGCCTATATGACTGGCCATGTACACTGTACGTGACGAGTTATTTAAGGCTCTGTAATGGCGGTAACTGCTGATTCTCAGTGGTTACCAGTCATGAATGAATGTCTCGGTGTTGAGGCATTCATTAATGAAATAGTTAAGCTTTTGTAAATAAATATATGTTTTATACTATAATTATTATAAAAACTTTCCTGTGAAAAAAGTGTTTTCTTCTAGTTTTTTTCCTCCATTTTTTAATATTTTATTCAAACTAAGTGAGGCGTTAGGTACACGCTTGATATAATTATACAGCCCTATCTGTCCTCTAAAAAACAATATATAATATGTGTGGGTACATTTAGTAAGAAAGTACATTACTGCTATGGAAGAATCACACAGCAAAAATGTAAAAAGTGTGTCAGTCATTTATGAACAGAAACTGAAAACTAGCTAGTCATGAAGGGGTTAATACTAGGGCTGCAACAAAGGATTATTTTCATAATTGATTAGTTGTATAATTCATAATTGATTATTAACGACAAAACCAAGTCGTTGTTTTAGACCTACCTAATACACAGTCACAAAAAAGAAAGGTATATAGTAAATATAAACACCCACTGCAAGAAAAAAAAAAAAGTCCCTTATTAGCCTGCAGGTATCCTGGGTGTCCTTATTGACCATGACCACATTTGGTTAATGCTTTCACCCAGGATAGAGGGGATCTGTTGTGTCATTTAGTGGAGGTAGTACTGCTGCCCCAATTGACAGACTTCCAGCCACATCAGCCAGAGGTTTGGAGGGGTGCGTCAAACTTGTGTTCAACCTGAACCCAAAAGCTCATCCCTTAGGGGTGCATTATTTTCAATGAATTGGCCTATTTATAGGCTTGAGCTGTGAAGAGCATTAAAACGCCAGCATTGTGTTGCACTGAAAAAGCAGGAACTGAAACCTGCATGTGTAATTTACACACTTTGATCATTTCATTTACATAAAGCTGATCTCTTATATGCATATATAAAAAAAATACTAAGGAAAGCTAGTAGCAGTTGGTCAGATTCAACTGGATTTGTTCTAGAATGTTAAAAACATTTCCCTGCTTTTCCAAGTAGCTTCTTTTCCTCTGATCTGAAGATGTTGCTTAGATAAGCAGCAAAAAATCTCCAACATTACAGCTGAATGTGACCATCTTTTCACTGGATTTCCATGATCCGGATACATTAAAAACTACATAAGAGCTTAAAAACACCTAAGTTTGTATACATTTAAGTCCGTATGATTGGAAATAGAAATCAGTATTTGTGTGGGCATAAACTTCCAGATATTATTTACGAGCAGGGTTACAAGATAGCATTTTCGAAATTAGACCAAAGCAGCTTAAAATACCAAAAGAAACCCTGTACATAACCACCTGGATCAGGACATCTTTTGTTATTACTGCTGTTATAATGTGTGTTGATAAAAGGAGATCACTCCTGTAACACTGGAGTCAAAGACCTGCAGGCTGGAGTGTCTGCTGGAAATTTCATATTGAAATGTAGCTGGAAAAATGTATGGCTGGGGCTTTGATCATCTTGCAGAAATAACAGTGGACACAAAGAAAAAGAAAGTTCACAGTACAACTGCATTCTAAGAAACTTGGCATTCCACACATGCTTACCTCTCTGGTGCTGAATATTGAAGCTGAACTCCGCTATAAATATTTATAACCCCCTCTGCCAATCCCTGCACTGGCTTCCACTCGCCCAAAGGATAAAATTCAAAATATTAGCAATCAGTTAAAAAGCCATCCACAACTCCGCCCCCGGATATATCTCAGACCTTGTCTCAAAGTATCACCCTAACCGTCGGCTCCGCTCATCCCAAGACCTCCTGCTTTCCAGCTCCCTTGTCAACTCCTCCCATGCTCGCCTCCAGGACTTCTCTAGAGTCTCTCCCATCCTCTGGAATTTTTTCCCCTCAACCTGTCCGTCTGTCGCCCACTTTGACTGCCTTTAGGCGATCCCTTAAGACTCATCTCTTCAGGGAAGCCTATCCCACCTCAACCTAACCACTCAACCATCACACTCTCAAACAATTCATCCCCACACAGCTACCTCCTCATGTATCACTTCCCCCTCCCTTTTAGATTGTAAGCCTTCAGGGGCAGGGCCCTCCTTATCATCTTGTCTTGATTTGTATTGTGATTGTAATGTCTTCCCTATATTGTAAAGCGCTGCGCAAACTGTTTGCGCTATATAAATCCTGTATAATAATAATAAATCCTGTATAATAATATATATATACGCACAATGGTTCAGCTTGGCACAATGTAAGAATAAATATTGTATACATGGCAGGACCACAGGAATCCTGTAAAACCCTGTATTACCTTCAGCATCTACAGTGATTTACATCAATCTTCCAGGTCCTGTACAACCATTGTGATGAAAATACAGAGGGTCACTAGCTCGGTACAGTGGCCATTCAGCCAACACCTAGTAATTTGGTGAATGAATAATAGGCGTTCTCTGACTGCATTGTGTTAACACGTTATTGTGCCTTAAAAATTGTATTTCCACTATTGCGACCTAACTGAGATAACACCTTTTTTACATTAAAAAAAAAATGCTTCTAGCAGTTTAAATTGCTTTTACTTGGGTTAGGATATCATGGCTTCTTAAGGGATAAATCTCTACTTTCTTTCTTTTTCTTTATAATGTTAGGAGAGGTGAGAGGCTAAAGGATTACAACCCTAGCATCTCTACTGTATGTTAATGAAGTCAATGAGAGAAACACAATCGTCAAATTTCAGTCCTAAATCTTCCTATAAAAGGACAGATCACTGTCAAGGTGCTCAGAAAAACCTGGAATCAGTCATGTTATCTGCTACAATAAAACATCTTAACCCCTTAAGGACAAAGGACTTTTTTTCATTGTTTGCACCCATGTTATAATCCACATTTTAGGCCTGAAAATTAATCAAACATGATATATTTTCTGAAAGCCAAGACCCTATAGAATAAAATGGCGGAAGTTGCAAATTTTTATGTTGCATGACATTAGTGCAATTTATTATCAAACCCAAAAATGTAGGGAAAAAAACACTTAAGTTAAATTCAGTGCCCCAAAACATTATATAAAACCATTTTGTTTTTGTAACATATAATAGGTGAGGTTACAGCGAGTAAATAGGTTAAAAATTGTGTGCGTCCGTGAAACTGTGACAGAATTCCGTCCCCCAAAAAGTCCATAGACGACGCTTTAAAAGCCCCTACAGGTCATCAGTTTAGAGATACGTGTAAATATTGGCCCTAGAATTATTGCTCTCACTCCATCGTGCGCGGCGATACCCAGCATGTGTACAGCGATCGTCGTTTTCATACGCAGGCTCACCCGACGCGTGTTTACGTGACGACACACATGCTCGCTGGGGCAGGGGACTTTACATTTTTATTTTTTACATTTCATTTATTTTATATTATTTTTAAAACTTTTTTTTTTTTTAATCTTTACTTCAATTGCTATCACATAGGGGGCTTACCGGATCATAGAAGCGATCTGGCGGCAGCTGAGCCACCAGAATCTCTCCTGTCGGCTCTACAAAACTGAACAGACTCCAAGAGGCTTTCCGTTTAACCCCTTCAAACTTCATGACGGGATTTTCCCATCATGGGTAGTGAAAGGGTTAAAAGGTAAGACATCATAATAATTAAAAAAAATACATGAAAAAGAAAAAAAAAATGAGCAGGAGCACATAACAAACATATAGAGAGGTTTTCTCAAATATGACTGCAAAAGTGAAAATACACATTAAGGAAGGCTATGTTAAGGCAGCCCATTTATTTTGAATGGGCTGGCCGAACACCTTAACCAGTTGCCGTCCGCCCGTTGATAAAAAACGGACGGACGGCACTGCTGCATTAGCGGGTTGCACAGCCGTCCCAGGCGGCTTTTTTTTCTCCTAGCACGCGCTCGGGCAAAAGGACCCGTGCAATGCACAGAGCAGTTACCGGCTGTTTAACATATAACCGATCGGCGGCTCTATAGCCAGCCGATTGTGTATATGTGCTGGTATGTGCCCCCCTCGTCTTCTGCCGCCGCCCCCCTCCTAGCCCCTCACCTTCAATCCCGGGATCCGCTAGCCCATCTGCGGCCCGGGAGGGTCAGGAGGAAGAGGGAGGGAGATCAGCTCCTTGCTGATCTCCCTCCGGGCTGTGAATGCAGAAGTGATGTGTATTACATCACTTCCGCATTCACCTGTCAGTCATCTGGCTGCTATAGCCTGAGAAAAGAGAAAAGAGAAAAGCCAGAGAAAAGAAGCTGATGAAGCAGATCTCTGCTTCATCAGCTTCTTTTTGGGGTCCCCAGGTGACATTAGGGGTCCTAGAGACCCCAAATGTCTCCATAAAGAGGACCTGCCAGTGTATCTGTGCTATTATATAGGGGATTGTTATCCCCCTATGTAATAGCAATAACAATAAGTGTAAAATAAATATACAAATTAAAAAAAGTAACAAGAATAAAAGTCTCATATAAAAAAAAGTTTAAAAAAAAAACAAAATGTTTAAGTCCCCCATCCCCACGTATATAAACGTAAATACGCGTCCGGTGCACCAGCGCGTGAAAACAACAATTGCGCTACACACGTTACATATCGATGCGAACGTCGTAGTGAGAGCAATCATTTTAGGGCCATCAATCACTGATAACACTAAACTGATGAGCGGTAAAAGCTTTTAAAGCGTCGCCTATGGCCAATTTTGGGTATTATAGTTTTTAGAGGTTTCACACGCGCACGCAATTTTAAGGCTTGACATGTTTGGTGTCTTTTTACCCGACGTGACCACGTCTTTTATATTTTACCAAAAAATTGGGTAATAATAAAATTTGTATCATTTAATATAGGGGAAACAGGTTTTGTTTTTTTTATTTCGGTAATTTTTCATTAATATAGTAAAAAATAAAAACCGCAGTGGTGTTCAAATACCACCAAAAGAAAGCTCTATCTGTCCCTAAAAAATGGTATAAAATTAATTTCAGTACAGCGTTGCATGACGGAATAAATGTCAAAGTACTGCAGCTCTGCATACTGAAAAATGGCCTGGATGGGAAGGGGGTTTAACACCGCGGACTTCAAGTGGTGAATGTATGAAAAATGGATATGCATTACTTTCAGGTTCATATCTATGTATTGCAGTGAACTACAATGCGCTGCCTAGGTCCATTGGGCTACCATTCATAATTAAATTGCCATTCAGAAACATAGATGGCCTTAAAAAAATGGGGGTTAAATTATTCTGCACTGCCAAGACAAGCACTGGAAAACTGCACAATTCCTGTCCCCCAGACATGTCCATTACAATCAGATCCACCAAAAAGGGCTTTCAAATTTGCAGGCTCCTAAATGGCAACTAGATTTTGGGAAGATTTCCCAATGCTTCACTTATAGTAAAGAGCTAATGACATGTTTATGTTTTGTGATGCATGCAATGATAAATATTTAGCTTTTTAACAATATAAAGCAGCTGTCACAACAAAATAAATTCTGCTGCACAGATAGGAAGATTTTTTAAAATTATTTAATAGAAAAAAAAAAGAAGAGCAAAAGTATGTTCTACATAGTGAAAAGAAACAAATGACTGAATCCCTCTTTACTTGCAAGGCTATTATGCCCGAGGCAATAATAAGGAATGAGATGCAAATGTGAATGGGAAGTATACAGGAAAACAGGTTATATAATGCTAGTCAGGGAAAAGTACACAGCAATAGCTTCATACAGCAAGCTACATGGCTGCATTTTTAGAATAAGCTGCCAGTCCTGCATCTGCACACTTATTCTCTCTTATTTCTAAGAACTGGAGCTTTCTGAAACTACCTTCCGAAGTCTGGACATGATAAATACTGCACAGCAAGGGATTTATTTATTTTTTTCTAATTTAAAGGTAAGCTGTCACAAATGCAAAATGATTCTGTGAAAAGCCTCAGAAACCATATTTCTTCCTCACAGTTTGTATTCTAGTTCTTAGGCAGTGATATCTCTCACAGTGAAGCTGAAATCCCAGAAAACTATTTGGGGTTTATAATTGCTGTGAGCACCTGGACAGCACAATAGATGCAAAATAACCTCATGCATTTTGACATCCAAAATGAACTGTAAATGTACAGTGGGCTTTAAAAATGTGACAGGAAAGATGCATCAAACAGAAACAAATTGCTGCTACAGAAACAGAACAGCTAAATTTACCAATGTAAACAGGCGGTAGCAGTTTTTCTTCACGTGGTCTGAATTTACAATGACCATTTATCCACAAAATATGAATGGAAACCGCTGACAAGCAGCTGCTTTATATTCAACTCTTAACTGGCAACAAAAGACAAATCCAGAATACTTGGCTACTAGTATTATGTTCTTCAGATCAGCACTAAATTAGCAAAGAAGTGCTTCCCCTCGCTTTTTATCTTTCCATTCCATTCTGGTGTGTTCCACACGTTACCTTGTGTGTCATTAATGCAGCCCATTCACCTGAATAGGCTGCCAACGCTCCAGTATGGACAAAAACACAGATAAGTATCATTTTTAGCAATTCGGTGCAACACAATGCATTGCCGTGTAAGCCAATGCATGTGCATTCCCTTAAAAAGATTAAAAAGGAATGGCGTTCATGTGTTGCATGGTGTGTTAAAGTGTGTTTTCATAAAATATATAGGTGTGAATGGGCCCTTAAAAAGGTATCTAATCCCAAAAGCAAAAATGAGATACATAGCAGCGTACCAGTCATTGTCGTGGCTGCATTTGTTTTCTTTCTTTTCCCCTTTATTTTTACCTGGCAGTCCTGCCAGTAACACACTTCCTATCCTAGAGTGACAACGCCACTCCCCATACTGTAGATATGGAAGAGGAGTATTTTCACCCAAGGCTGCTCTCCTGATTCTAACTTCAAAAACCTCCCCTCTCCTCAACTAAGATGAGCTGTGCAGTCCTCAAACATAGCTTGGGAAGCTAATAACATTGTTTGAGAATTCAGTTCAGTTCACATGAAGTTACAAGGATAATAGATTTCTATCAGGATCAACATCCGTGCACCAAATGTGAATTGCAGGGACGCATGATAGGCATGAGCTGTGCACTTCGTGTTTTCAGTCTAACTTAACTGAGGTCTAGAGGATATGAAACAATACAGAGTAGACAATAGAAATAGTCAATAGCTTGGAAAGCATAGCGCACAGTGACATCACTAAAAACACAAGGTATGCATCCAATTAATAAAGCAGGAAATGAGTCTGAAACAGCCGTTTCACGTCTATCAATGAAAGGCTGTGTGCTATTATAGGCCTTTCTACAGAAGAGAAAGAAAAATACTGTTGCCATGGAAAATCCACATAAGCTACTGGGTTTGTAGAAGTATAAATTACCTTAGTTATTCAGAATACATTTTTAGCATTGAAGCATCACTATAAAAGCCACAGAATCAGAAGTACAGAACACAGCATGTACGGCAGTAAAAAAAAATGCACGCATTTACACCTTCTTAGGGATCCTAATTTTTTCCAGTTCACATTAAAGTGGAACTACAACCTCCAACAGCCAAAGCAGGTGCAATTTTAGCCTCTATTTGGATTGCAGTTGTCATGGTGCTTCACATGTGGTCAGCTATGACAGCAGCCATTTGAGGGCTTGGACGTTCAGTTGAGAGCTGAAATAAGCACACTGGCAACCTTGAGAGTTGGCATGCCTTCAAAGTAACTCTTTTGGGAGACATTAAATTGGTGGTTCAGGTTTCTCTTTAAGGAACCCTGTCATGACAGACATCTCTGGACTGCAGTTTCTGACTACCTTCTGAAAACGATAATAACCTGGCTGTTATGCTACGCCTTGGACATCATTTTTTTTCCTTGTCACTGACCAGAATCAAGTACGCAGCAAAATGAGAGTCAGAGCTAAGCCAGAACTCATGATCTATTGGCGTTATGAAACTCACCCGTCTTGTATTGTCAAGAACCTTCTGATCTGGCTTTCCATAACTGGGGGGGTTGGCATATGGATCATAACCTAGTTTGGCCAACATTGGTGCAATGACTGGCATGTCTCTTAGAACATCTGGAGCAATTTTCCCCACCCATTTTGACAAAGCTTCCACGTTGACTGGCTTGATGACTTGATCAGTGGACCTCTCCACCCTGGAAAAAAACAAACACAAAGAGAAAACATTAAAAACTCATTAGGACAGAAGATCCGATGTAATTACTCACAAATTGTTAATGTATAAACCTTGCAGTCTTGAACAGATTAGATGCTTACATATATTATACCATTTCAAAACCAAGCTAGATACTTTCATCAATTAAAAAATATAAAGACATAGTATTTAGAAATACATAGTAGGCTTCCTTTCTTTACTTTTCTGTACTCTTCTTTTTCCCCATTCCATACCTATTTCTCTTATTCTCTTCTGCTCCTTTAAATACGTCCCCATTGGAGCCATCTCACGTTGGTATGCTATGGTTTGTGTTGTTTGAGTGGTGGAACTACTCCACCTATTTTCCTTCATGACTTTTGTATACTGAGCAAGGTTGAAGGAACAATATGAGAGCAAACCGGCTTGGAGGATCGAGTGAGTATAACTTTGTTATTTTAGCACCTAGATGAAAATGAGCAATTAACCCTTGCAGTGTGGGGGTAGCCCTACTGCAAGGGTTAATTAAGAGTTCTGCTTTAAGTCTTTTAAACCTAGCATTGTAACTATGTTAGAGATATGCAAATATAATATAAATAGTATCATGTGAGCAAATAATATATAAAAATGTAGAAAAAGACCCCCTTTAAACTCAAATAAAAATGTCCATATATTTTACTGCCTATATACGGTAAAGGGAACTCATCTACTTGTTTACATAAGGGTACTCATAATCTGTCTGGAAAACTTGCCGCACGAAGTGTCTGGAAAACAGCGCCCAGCGTTCTTTTGCTAAAAAAGTTAGCAACAGTGGGGTTAAAGGTTGTAAAAACACCATATGGATGATTCACAGACAGGATGTAATTTTCTGGAACTTTCCTGCTTTGATTATGTGATTCAAATCATCCTAATTATCAAAACAACATCTGCTTGTGGCCTGGTCTCACAGTTTTCTATTATTGCAATATTGGAATAAAATAATGGGAACTCATCAGACAATATGAGCAGAGACACATTTATCATGAAATCCCTGAAGGACTTGTAACACTTGAGAGAAAATACATTTTACAGTACAGCTCTTCCAATACAACTGAAGGAAACATGCTTTTATCTCTGCAGTAAAGTGCTTTACAGAAAATGCAGATGTGAATGGCAAATTTAGAAAGCAGATCTAAGCTGCAGACAAAACAAAGCACCAGAAAATCTCACGTAGCTAAAAAGAATTAATTAAAGGAGAACTATGGGGTCAGTGTTTTTCCCCATAGTTCTCCTTAGGGTAACGGGAGGACACAAACTAGCGTCCTCCCGTTACCCTAAGCTCGGTATACCGCGAGCTGTAGCTCGGAGGGGGGAATCCAGCCCCTCCCCCTGTCAAGGCAGAGAGCCGTGACAGGATTGAAAGGTGAGCGAACCCGGTATGTGTTCGCTCACCTCCCGATCTACTGAGCCGACCTGTGACAGTCTCATTGTCACAGGTCGGCTAGAACTATGAGGTGAGTGGAAATCACTCATCTCATAGTTCTCCTTTAAATGGACTTCAAAGTGTATGTCCCCTTTTGCAGTCAAACTGGGATAACACCTATTTTAGATTTGTTCCATGTTCTCATTCATAGTGGGACTTAAAACAGTTTTTTTTTTAAGGAGCATCGGCTTCCAGCATGGAGCCGATCAGACCAGCTCTGTGCCTTGTGATCGCTGTGATTGGTTACCACAGTCAGTCATCACATGGTAATGTTTATGTTGCCAAGCCCTCCCTTTCCTTTTACAACAGAGGCAGGAGAAAGTAAAGGAACTAATGAATGAATGAGTCATCCATTTGTTTGTTCCTGGTGAGAAGAAATTGCAGAAGCAAGAAATAATAAAACATAAAATTGTAAACTCTTCCACTCCCTCTCCTCTACAGAATAGGCACTTAATTCTATTGCTGCAAGAATGTAGAAACTTTCAGTCTACCCAGTCAAATGCCTCCTTCTCATCTGCAGATAAATGCATCAGGGGTTTGGAGCTTGACCAGGCAGAGTGAACCAAGTCAATAACTTTTGTTGCATTATTATTCTTGTCGGTCTACAGCTTCTATATTGGGTAGGATCTTTATCCTCCTTTGGGATCACTGTAATGTGTGTCAGGTGGTGTTTGATGATAGAGTTATAGGCTTGCAGAAAATATGGCATTATAGAGTCCTGGTAGGTTTTGGCGTTTCAGAGTGGAAGGCCGTCTGCAAGGAGGAAATGGGTAGCGCGAGTTCCTCAGGGGAGAGAAAGGCTTCCAGAGAAGAATAAGCTGCCTGGAGGGGATAGTCGGAAGGCCTGAGGATTGAAGGTACACCTTTATTTATTGTCAGTGAATGTTGTAGAGTTGTTACAGAAGGTGCAGAATTTGTAAGCAATGTCCTCAGAGGCGATCAATCCGGCTTCCAAGTGGGAGGTGACTTGGAAAATAAAGATTTATGTATTAGAAACAATTGTCTTTTTTAATACTTATTTTCATGTTATGTTCATTCTTTGGTGCATTTCAGTGCGGCAGATCTGCTGCAGCCGATTTCAGATACTTCCTATGTCTAGCAATGGCTGCATGGCATTCCTGAGGGCTGGTTTCCCGATTGTAACAAAAGTAGAACATGCCTGCTTAACCAGTGTTAAAACAGTCACTGTCTTCTATGCGGTAACAAATTGCATAAGGTATAGACTTTTATGTTGCAATACTGCAACACTCACAAAATGTAATGTGCGGCACATTCAATTTTGTGTATGTTTTTCCTACTTAATTGTGAGGATAGTGCCTGCTGCTCGTTTTAGGAATTAGAGTAGGGGCGTAAGGTTTTTGATATTTGTAATACTGCAGCACCACTCACGCGATTGCGGCGCAGTCCCAATAATTGTTTAAAATTTGCTTTGTGGCGCAGACTTGGTTTGTATTCAACACTCAGTGGCCATTTTATCTTAGGTGGGCGTTTGGAGGGCAGTAAAAGTGTAGCTCAACCCCGTTTTTGCCGCCCCCTTGCCGCCTGTTTGAACAAAGCCTTTAACTGTGATCCATAACGACGTATCATTCTACCATGAGTGTTCTACAAGAACTAGCAATTCAATGATGCACTAATGAGGAGAGGAAATATAATAGGCCCATTAAAAATGTCAGCTGCATACCAAACAACATTAGCACTGCTTCTATAAAGGTCAACATTATTTCAGCTACCAAAGCAGTGTTAAACTAAACTAAAATCAGATATTTTTTTATGGATTACAGATTAATTGAATTATGTGTACACACAGGCAGTGACCAGAGTGAACTTAAAATTCAGTTACACTTCCCCATACTAATAAGCAATAATACATTTATACATTTGTATACTGAGAAGGGCTTTAAGAAGACACTAAACTCAGGAGTTATATCTTAAAAATACATTCAAGTACTATAATTATTAACAAAACTGTATCGCATGTGTATATCCCTCGGCTGTAGATCCTCAAATCATCTCTGAATTGGTGCAGACACTGTCCTTCCATCTGGAGGGTGGCTACTTTTGTTCCCCACAGTCCCTGTGTGTTGTAAAGTTGTCACCGCTCCAAGCTCACTCCTGTGATGGACTACAATCCAGGGGTGTGGACATTTTTGAAAAAACTACTTGTCCTTCATGACAATCTACTTGTCCCAACACAACACAACACACAAAAAAAAAAAAGTTTTCAAAGTTTAAAACTAGGGATGCACCAATACCAGTTTTTGGGTATCGAGTACGAGTACCAATATTTAGCTTTCAGCACTCACTGAGTATCGGTGCTTCCGTTGGAATGGAGCAGGCTTCCTGGGCAATCATGAAGCCGGGCAGCGGGTAATGAGATGCTACCCGGCTTCCTGACTGCCAGGGATTTCATTTTATTCCTATCACATATGGTGTTAAAATCCTCTATGATAGAGGATTTTATAGAGGATAAAGAGGATAAAATCCTCTGTGATAGTTTGGAGGTGACAGGTTCTCTTTATGGAACCTGACCTCCAACACAGAACTGACAGCCGAGACAGGTGGCGCTGTGATTACAGCGCCACGGTCTCAGTGATAGCACAGAGCAGACGAAGAAAGGAAGTTCTTCGTCTGCTCTGCGGGCTCTATGGTGAGCTCCCGTGCCGTGGTGACGGGTCCACCAGAGGAGCAGGGCACCCCCGAAAACCACGGCGCGGGGGGCAGACAGGATCGCCGATTCTCGCTTCATACAAGTGATCTGATTAGATCACTTGTATGAAAACAAGCGGCGGCTCCACAATATACATTTAGCTCTGCTTGTCCGGAGCAGGGCTGAATGTATTCAAAAACTACTCGCCCGGCGCCCGAAACTGCCTGTCCCGGGCGTCGGGCGATAGGAATTCCACACCCCTGCAATCTCACGTGTAGTTTACTAATTTGTATTGAGATTGTAGTTGGATCTACAGCTGATTGCTACACAAATAAGATAAAATAACATTTTTGTTAATAGTTATGGTACTTGAATGCATTTTTAAGATTTAACTCCTGAGTTTAGTGTTGCTTTAACCTCATCACTTACTGCTTTGATTTAATTGTCTCTACCTATTTTGTTTACCTTACTTAGGCTTTAAAATATTTAAATGGTAGTCGCTTTACCAGCACCCTGCAATCACATGCACATTGGCATCCAGAATGGGTGAGGAAGGAACAGTACTGCAAGGTTTACTGCATTCCACAGAGCTGTGAATCTACCAGAAAGGCTTGTTGACTGGGGGAAACAGTAGCTGAAATTAGTGGCATTGGTGATCTTCTGTTCCATTACACTCCAGTTACAGTCTTTGGGCTTGTTCACACCAAATGCAGACCAAATCTGCATGAGTTTCTGCACACGCAGTGCAGTGTGTTATGACGCGTTTTTTGCCACGTTTTTAGTTTAAAATGGGCTTTCAGGGCGTTTGCATGCATTCCAGAGCAGGTAAAATAGGGCTTGCTGCAGTATTTTTACATGCTTTGGAACTGAACGCTGCGGTGTGATCTAGAGCCCAAAATACCATTGGAATACATTGGACGCAGTTTTGATCCGGTCAGTAACTGCTCTGCTCCTGGAACGCACTTGGTGTGAACAAGCCCTTTAAAGCCTATCTCCAAGGAACAAAAGAAAAAAAAAAAAGTTCCCTTGCAGTAGCATTAACTGCTCGTTTAGGTCAATGTAATGCTTATGAGTACATGGGTATCGCGTAAACAACTTTTACTGACCTGATCCCCAATCCCCCGGAGTTGGTGTCCACCTCTCTTTCCTTTTAAACTTGTGGGCTGTCCCTCAGTGTCCTCACCTTCAATGCAGGACTATGGGCATTAGACTTGATGGTGTCAGCAGGCCTCCAACCACCATAACACATGAAGTTGGGGGGCTAGGAGCCTGAGGGTCTTGGAGCCAGTAGGAGCAGGGATCAAGGTAAGTAAAAGTCCTTTACACAAAACCCCTAGATAATAAGGAGCAGTCAACCCTTACAGTGCAGAGGTAACCGCTCTGTAAGGATAGTTTTTTATTCCTGGAGATATGGTTCAACTAAGCAGTATTCCTTTGACGGCAATGTAGAAAAGTAAAGGAGGCAACTTAAAGTGGATCTGAACTTAAAAAGTGATGATACGCTATCTTACAAGGAACATCTAGAAATGTTAATTATGCAGGTACCCTGCCTTGAATCTTAAAAAATAGCTGTGCCCAGACACATACTAGTCATTAGGGGCCAACTCTGATATAAGGAAGTAAAGCCCTGCTCCTCTAGGATGGCCACCTCCAAAGAAAGACACATGGTAAGTTTGTAATGGAGAAAGCGATGCTACAAGAGCCTGCAGGCAATACTGGTGACTGGTCCTTTGCCCTCTGTTTGACATTTATTGAACTTTTAGGCTAGGTTCGCACCTGGGCTATCTGTGACCACGCGGCAATCGTGCAGAAAACCATGCGGATTGCTGGACGGTCAAGGAGTCGCCCCACCACAGCCAATCGCGCTGGCAGTGCCAATATTTTCATATGGCGTGCTGGGCGAATTGCACGATTTACCGCCGCGATTCCGCCCGTGCAATTGAGCACAATCGCGGCTAAGAAAAAGCTTGTACCTTTTTTTTAGCGATTGCTGCGCAGATGTAACCCCATTGAAATCAATGGGTCCACGCGGCAACTGCTGTGTGCACTAGCACACGATCGCACTGTCCCAGGACGCGCGTCCCGGGTATCGCTCTGGCCTGAACCTAGCCTTACAGTTCAGGTCCTCTTTAAATGATAACCATATGAAAGTATGGTTATTTGTTTAGGGTTTTTGTAACAATAGTTGTTGCTCTCACACTGTAACCTAATTACAACTGCTGAAAGGAAATGAAAGCGTGAAAAGCAGTCGGTAATTGTGGAGCAATGTAATCAGTTCTGAGTTCCGCAGCTTTGCCATGTAGGCACTATGAGCTTTTGCAAATGTTAATGAATTACTGAAGATGAACTTTCTGAGCCATGCATGTGTGTCACAAATTGAAACATGAGATGATACTAAATAAATCAGCCTCAATTATTTATAATATGAGGGCAGAATATCATTTTTGATGTTAGGCCAGGAAGGCTACAACCATAGTCAAAAAGCATTATTATCCATTCAGTAACCAATCAGACTTGTACTTGATGACATCAGGAATACATTAAAGGTAAACTTAATTTTATATTAACATGAAGGCTTTCCTAATCACTGCCATATGAAACAAAACACCCATTATAATGTCACATTTTGGAAAATGTACTACATTGTTACAATAAAAATAGCAAAGAAAATATTTGACTAATATCATCACTTTAATGGTAAACAGTAAAATATAGATTTCTTAAGAAATGTAAGCTATATCTATTACATTTTCATCTTGAAAGTGTATAAAAAAAAAACAAAGCGGAAGCCATAACTGTGTTCTTAAAAAAAACCTCCACTGGTACCGTATATACCCGAGTATAAGCCGAGATTTTCAGCCCATTTTTTTGGCTGAAAAGTGCCCCCTCGGCTTATATTCGGGACGGCTTATACTCGAGTATATACGGTATATGGTCATGCACTAGTAGAATGTCATCCGATTCACAAGAATCAAATGCAATTCTTACAGTGGGTGATTCTGCCAGCTCAACAAATGTCAATCATTTAGGGCCTGCTTAACCCGATGCATTCAAGCTGCGCTGCGTTGCGCTGTGTTTTTCCAGCGCATTCCACATGCAAGACATGGCAATTTCATTCACTTAAAAACAAAACAGCATTTAAGTGCACCCCAGTGAGACACGGTACAACAGAATCGCACTGCGCCCATAGAACTTAATGAAATGTCACTTGTTACATTTCAATAAAGTTCTAAATAAAAAAGAAACATTGCAATGCATCAGGATCGAGTGCATCAGCACTGTACCGAGCACACGTGTGCCAGCCATGCGTTTGAGCGCGGATGCTGGTTTGAACAAGCCTTGAACAAGAAGCTGTCACAGGTCGGCTCTATTGATCGGGAAGTGAGCAGAAACATGCAGCCGATCCGCTCACATTCCGATCATCTCCCTGCAGTGAGCGTTGACTGTCAGTTACCGCTCCCCGCAGGAGATTCCCCTCTCCTCTCCAGTCCTCCAGAGCAGAGTGGAGGAATGAACGGGGAGGGGGCGGGCACAGCTGGCTCTGCCTCTATATAGGCAGAGCCAGCTGTTACTCATGCAGCTGGGTGGATCTCGACAGTGTTGTCGGGATCCGTCCCGGCTGTGGCGCTCTCAGTATATCGTGGGCAATAGCCTGCTATATACTGAGCTTTGGGTCAGCTTATGGCCAGCATGCTGATACCAAAAGTCCCAGCTTCCAGATCTTTCATAATCACTGAGGGTAGCAGTTAAATGAGCCACTATAACAAAAGATGTACTCCAATAACTAAGTGAAAAATATATGTCCGCGGTAACTACGTGGAAAATATATGCATACGTATTTACAGTTCTATGTTTCTGAGCATTTCTATGCAGACCAAGCCTACAGTTATCAGAACACAATATTTTTCATGAAAGTGGTCGGATCTGTGGCAACCACCAATTACCAGCAAACTAAGGGGGTTGACCCTCTATTAGTTGAACTTGTGCAACTTATGAACGCTTCAGTTTCATGACAAATATATGACTTGCACAAACTGGTGTAAAGTGGGCTCAGCTGGAAAAAAATGACCTCCATTTTCCACACAACATTTCATTTGCCAAACAAAAGCTAAAAGGGCCAGCTGTCCATTTTCCATCATGACAAGAGAAAAATGATAAGTTACATGCTACCACTTAATGCAGAATGACAGCACTTTACACTTTAGATAGTCACATTATTTACAGAGCATAGATCAACAGCTTTTAAGTAAAAAGTGATAGCTAGAAGGTTAATGAGATCTCAGCGGGGTCCGAGATGCACTCTGTGGATCAGTAAACAAATGTGCAACAGATAAGAAGCATCCAAAGTGAAATTAACAGTTCCGTCATCACCTGAGAGCAGATGGCACTGCCCATTATTAAGTAATAAGTGGCTTTGTAGTTAGATACCGGGACTTCCAGTACCAGGAAGCCAGGAGGTGAGTCATTACACACCGCCCGGCTTCCTGATTGGGCGGTAAGCCGGCTCTATCGTCCCTCGTCACTTGGTGGTGGTCAGGAAGCTGGCCAATCAAGAAGCGAGGCGGCGAGTCATTACCCGCCCCCCTGGCTTCCAGATTGGCTAGAAAGCCGGCTCCATGCTTCCTCATTACCTGGTGGAGCCAGCTTCCTGGCCAATCATGAAGCTGTGTGGGGAGTAATTTTATTAATTGATAAAAAAAACTATTAAACACTTTTATTTCTAAAATCATTCTTAATTACAGCATTTTTTTCACACTTGCCTAAAACCTTTGCCCAGTACTGTATGGTTTAATTAGTAATTAGTAATTAGTAATTTAACCACTTCCGGGCACGCGCGAGCGGGAAACGGCCAAAATTTAAAAACATACAATCGATCCGCCGGCAGTAGAGCTGGCGGATCGCGTGTATGGGGTGCCGATCGGTTCCCCCCCCCCCCCCCCCCCCCATTTT
>NW_017306521.1:217835-228961 GCF_000935625.1 Nanorana parkeri | reverse complement strand
CTTGCTGCTGCCAGACCCGCTCGCATCCACGCTCCACATGCCGCACCTTCTTCCCGCCTCATGCTTGCCACTGCTCCACACGCCGCCCCGCCTCACCCTTGCTGCTGCCAGACCCGCCTGCATCCACACGCCGCACCTCCTCCCTGCCTCACGTGCACCGCTATCACTACTGTTACATAGATGGCAAAAGTGGCAGACAGGGGCGGGGAGAATGCAGGGAAGAGGCAGACCGGGAGGGGGGCCAAGTTGCCGCACCATGGGCCTCTGGGTTGTACTTGCCCCCTGGGCTAAAAGTTGCCAGTCAGCCCCTGCCCAGACCTTTCATTTTTTTCCTTTGATTCCTTCCAGTATGGTACTGCCCCTTTCTTCTCTATATCATGGGAAGGAGCTGCCCCTTCTACTCTCCCAGTTATACCTCTGCAACTGGTTAGCAGTCACACCAACTCCTGCTGCTTGGTTTTCAAGTGTAATAATATAATAACATTGCAAGGTAACGTGCCTAGGTTTTTCATTCATACATGATCAGTACAGAAAAGTTAGCTGCTAAGTTACACTGTGCATGAGATTACTCGCAGACACATGCAATAAAGCCATGGGGTGAAGTTACTGTAAAAATGTGACAGTCAGTCAAGCCAACACAGAAGTGAATGGAACAATGAAGGAGCCAGGGAACATTTGCTTCCACAGCCATTGGCAATAGTTCAGTTAAAAAAAATAGTGTAGTTCAAACCAGTGTGTTGTGCTGTGTTTGAAAAAAGTAGAGCAGGCTGCAATTTTTTTCACATTGCATCTAAACGCAAGTTAACAACACAGCACATTTACTTTCAAAGTAGAAGCGATGATACTTCCTCCAAAAAACACAAACGCATGTAAACAAGTGTGACATATGCACTTTATTTGGTGTGAATGGGCCCTTAAACTCCTGTCTGGTTTTTATTGCTGTCTGTGTCCCTGTTTGGGAAATTCCCCCTCTCTTTTTGTCCCGGTGACCGTTATCATTAAAAGTAAAATACATTTTGGGTTGTTTTTAGAACATGAATAGATGGGGACAACTAGTTCTGGTGACCCTTCTGACCACCAGGCACTTCCCTAACTTTGGAGGGATTTCCTCTCACTTCCTGCTGTGGCTACCAAACAGGAAGTAATGCGAAATCTCTCCAATGGGACACAGATGGCTTAAAAGCTGACAGGGATTATAGTCCTCCCTTACTCTTTACCAAAAATACAAAAAACATTTTGGGCTTCAGTTCTATTTTAAATAGGGCAACTAACTATTATTTTCATAATCGATTAGTTGGCCGATTTTTTTTTTCCCCATGAATCAATTAATCTGATTTTTTTTAAAAATTAAATAGCATCTGTAATTTAAAATAAAATACACATGGAGTGTTACAAACTGTACTTCAGTATAAAAAAATGGCATGCACAATTTTTTGCAATTGCACCACACTGAAACGCAGGGCATTGCGCTACCGCACGTTCCGATGCGGGTGATCGCACCAGAATGTCAGCCCGAAACCAAAAATTACTTTTACCACCTTTTTTATTTATTTATTAATAATGGGGGGGGGGGGCTTTGTTTTTTTTCTTTTTTACTATGTTTTTACATTTTTTCAAATAATTTTTATTTTTTTCACTGTTTCGGGATATACCTTCCTGTTCATTCATAAATTGAGGCGATAGTAAACAGATATTATGGTTTGGTGGCGCTCTCCTCACCACTGGGCACCGGCTGCAGGGGTCTGGGAGCAACGAGGCTCAGAGGGTTCCCTGTGTGGAGGAGTGAACTAGGGAACCCAGACCAACTAATCAATAATGAGAATCACTGGCAACTATTCTCATTATCAATTAGTCGATTAGTTGGTTGCAGCCATAATTAAGGCATAACAGTTAGGGCTTGAAAAAGACCAGATACCAGGCCACCATGAAGAGTTAAAGTAGATCCGTCACATGCCTAATGCAGCAGTTGTTACTTTAAGTACACAGTGCTTAGCGCAAATTTCAAACCTGTCTTTCCGTTTCATTTTATAAACAGGGTCTAGCATTATTATGTTAAAACCCGTATGCTGGAATTTTCAATGTCTAACTTACAGGCTGCATACAAGTTCCAGGGCAGCACACCATGCTGCGCCCATAGAATCTAAGGAAAAGTCACTCATGACATTCCAATAAAGTGCTGACAAAAAAAAATGTAAAAAACAGGGATTGGCACATCGGCACTGTGACTGCTAACACACACCTGTGGATTGTAGCGCAACCACTGGTGTGAATGTACCATATGACCAGATGTTGATAATAGCACAGAAAGGTGCTTTCCATTTATCTCAGCCCTAAAAGTGGGACGTGCACTGAACATCAATTAACAGATGATTAAGCGCAGTAAAACTGCATACTTGTAACACTTGTAAACTGCTGAAGAATGTTGTAACAGTGCCATTAGCTGTTTCATAAGGAAGTGTAAAATACCACAGATAAACTTGCCAAATAAACACAGGTCTGTGCAGTGTTGTAGGCAGGTGTTGGCAAAATACTGTTAACAGCATAGGCTGAAGTTCATGGATCCGTTCTTCAGCTGCTTTTCTAGTACAATAAACTGCTCATTTGTGACTCTCCTGTTTTTTCTATTCCAAAGGCCACACTGGCTCCAAGGACCTTACCTCAACTCTTCCTAAACACACCATTGTCCCTGATTTCTCATCTTTTATCATTATAACCATGTAAAATATTTTATCCACAAGGACTGCGTTTTAAAAAGATAAATCTAAAAATATAGAAGACATTTTTTAACATTTTTGTCTAAGGATACACCTATGTTTATCCCAAGCATGCCTGGCTCTCCCTCTCTCATAAAGCGAGGGGAGAGAGAGAGAGTTTATCTACTATACAAGATTTACACTTGTGACTGTTGTGATTGGTCACAGTAATCACAAGGTACAGAGCCACTCTAATTGGCCAATACATTTTGCCTGTGATCTGTGCTGTCTAATGACAGCTTGATCACAGGCATTTAAAGGGCATACTGACTGGCTGTGCAAGCTTTCTGCAGCGCCATTTATAAACAGCATTCCAGAAAATTGAGACACCTACAAGCCATTTTCTTTACAATGGTGTGGTAGTAAGGTGGTTAAATTACTTACATTTTATTGATTCACTACCTTTGCTGGAAGTCTGTTCCAAACATCCACTACTCTTTCAGTAACATTATACTTTCTAGTTTGAGGTCATGTCTCTGTATTCCTGATACCAACTTCCAAAAAAAATACTGACCTCTTGAGCCTTACTTTCACTCATAGGGCACATTCACAAATTACACTGCTACGTTAAAGGTCATGTCTCTGTGTTCCTCATTCCAACTTCATGCTGAAAATACTGGACCTGGACCATACTTACACCCATAGAGCCCATTCAAACCAAAGTGTTGCGATAACCCCACAATACTGTGCAATTAATGCATGCTATCGCAGAACACACCATGCACTAGGTGCGCTACATTGCCATTCATTTAAATTAGATTCCAATGCACCTCCTGGCCACCATGCATGCACTTCTTTTCACTGCACCTCAACACACGGTATGGTGGAACTGCGTGTTACTCTGTATTGCAGTGCATGACAGCCAAGAGTTGTGTTGGAGTGCCATTCAGTTGAATGGCATTGCACCTAAGACATGGTAATGCATGCTAGGTGTATTGTGCAATCATCACATACTACATTAAATGATTTTTAATGAATACATAACTGCGCTCACTTGCCAGGGTAACCCTAACTGCCCAACTTTTGTCACATTAGGCTTCCAGGAATAGGAATAACCATTATGGCTACCCCAAGAGCACTGCGTTTTTACCATGTAGCACATCTCATATAGCCCCAATGGCTCAGTAAAACATGTCAAAATGTAACTGTGTCTTAAGTAGAAGGGCTTAGTGTATAAACACTTTTTTTATTTCCTTCAAAAACACTGAAAAAGACACATTACCTTAGTTAGATTTTTTATAAAAGCTGGAGGAGATAAATGTGCCTGTATTACCCACAGCTGAAAGAAGAAATTATCTTATAATAACCTAACCACAATAACATAATGACAAACCATATGTTAGACAACAATAGTATTAACAATAGACAACAATAGTATTAACAAAACAGATTGTGTACTTCAAGGAATGTCGTTTTTGCGCTTTACATTTTCCTCTATTAAAGCAGAACTCCAGATTTTTAAAATAAAATAAAACATACAGACACATTGAATAATGCAGTGCAAACAGCAATGATAAAAAAAAATTGCAAACTGCATTATCCCTCATCTAAAATGTGACTGGCTGATACATGTAATACCGATTTGCACATCATCATTGCTCTTTGCACACCCTTCCAAATAGGATACTTGATTTATTAAATGCACGTTTGCCTGTAGTATTCCTTTTTAAAATTAACACATCAGGTAATAGGCAAAATTCCACTGCAAAAGGCATTTATAATGTTATATATTGTGGCCCACTGGATTTTCCTGTACTGTCACAGTATCTATGACCATCCCTCTGCCATCCAGCAGCAATCAATAAAGCAAAGGGATTCATTTACGTTTTAGGGCTGTATTTCAAAAATGTCTCCGGTTCAGCCTTTATGCACATTAATAAAATTCTAGTCTTGCACTTAAACTTATATTTCACCTTTGACAGATGTGAAGAAGAAAGTTGGATTTTAAAGGTTACATTGACATTCTTAGAAGCACATAACTATACAGAGACTATGATGTAAGATTCCATGGGCTGCAATGTTAATAGGTGGTTTGAATGCCAGTGCCCCTGATAAATGCCAGTCTCTTAGACTCATGTCTCTTGCACTACTAATCTTTGTGATTATCTCATGCTTCTTAATGCACACATTTCATTCAAATGTACCAGGCTCATCATTGCTGTCCCTAGTCATACCTACAAATTAGCAAAAATAAAATGCAAAGACCATAGCTAGTGGTCTTCTAGGTATTTTGCTAAGAGCAAATTGCAAAACAGTAGACCACATCAACCACTCAGAAAATTTTATAATTCCAAATGCTTTCAACTTATGAATGGTGACCTCTCATTGGCTGACATTATTATCGTACTATGGCAATTGACTGTTCCCTTTATGTCATTTGCGCTTGCAAAGCTCCCTTTCAAAACAATAAACTAAAGGAAACTTTAAAAAGGACAGCTGCAAAAACCAGCAGGATGGCTGTTTCAATCTTCAAGCTAGAAATGGAAAAATAAAAGGTGAAAACAGGTTGATAAAGCCTCCAATTTCCTTTCCTTCAGCTTTCATAAATGAAATCCACTTGGCTGACCGACATAGAGAACACCAATGAGCACTTAATAAAGCATAGATTTTCTGTTAGCGTTTGTTTTATTGCCCACCTCTTAAGATACCCTTAGAGCTTATAAAGTATATCATAAGCCATATAACTCAGCTTAACTAAAGGGTATTAATCTTTACTCAACATTACTGACGTTACCGATTTTAGTCAATCAATAAGCTATTTATTCTAGTTTTATTATAACAACAATTAGAAAATAATTCTGAGGCTGCCATATGACTTAATAATAAAATAATAAGATGTCAATGCCATCCCCCATTCTTAAAGTACCTTAGGAAAGAGCAGTAAAGCCAAACCTTTTTTTTTTTTTTAGCTTTACTTATTTTTTGAGTCACAGGAGTATGTTTACTAATGTACTCCTTTGACCCCAAGTCAGCACATAGTGGGCTTCTGCCCGATATACGCTTACAGAGCAAAGCCACACTGCAGCTGGGAAAGATCCCATAATAAGGGAAGGGGGGAATCCCTGGAGGGGTGGTGACTGACAGTCATTTCTCTCTGCAAGGGGGGTAACTGTGAGCTGATCAATCAGCTGTTATATCAACACACAGCTCTTAGTATATAGGGCTAGCATGTGTCCCATGCAAGTTCTAAATATTGAGAAGAGTATATTTCACTCTCCCAATACTTTAAGCCTGGAAGAGTCCATGACAGCCCTAAAACAACACAGAAAGTTGGTATAATTTACTTACTTGGACAGGGACACACCTCCAGCTTTGCCAATCATATCTTCATGATGTAGTACAGCATCATTCCATGGAATCGTGAGGAACTTCAACAATGTTCTCATCCATCGTTCTGGATGTAAAACCAGCTGTTCATAATGTACTAACATGCACCTATCATAGCCCACTTCCATGCACTGATTATACATTGTTTCTATAGCACGGTTCCACTTGGTTAAACAGTCTCTGTAGCTGTTGAGATCAAATCCAGCAATAGTAACTTTTCTAGAAATCATAGAGTGCACTGAAGCACGTCCATCTCTCACCATGAGAAGAAATTTGGCATTCGGGAATATTTTGGCTAGGTACGATAAAGATTTTAAAGCAAACGGATCTTTATTACACAAATAAGGTGCTGGTTCTCCATGCTTAACTATTATTTCCAGTAAAAAAGCCTGCATGGCTGAGTCCAGAACTTCATCTGTTACACCAGCTTCGTCTAGGCGAAGTTTTTCTTTGCTTGATCGTGCCCACATCTGCTTGACAGCCAGAATCCGAGGGATAACCCTGGTTTCTTCTCCGCACCTAATCTCAGGATGGGCATCAAGCATGGCACGCATGAGTGTAGTTCCACTGCGAGGCACTCCCCCAATAAATATTAATGGCATGTCCTTATTATATGGAAAGCTAGTGTTCACCTTCTGCTCAGTTCTTAATGTTGCTTTGGGAATTTCCATTTTGACTGGCTGACTGCGTTCCTCTATCCGATGGTGGCACTCCATTGCATGTTGTCCTAGGTAGAACACAGTCACTGAGCTTATTACAAGGCATGCAAGCAGCAAGTTTTGCTTTAGTTTTCCAATCATTTTGACAATGCCTCGCTGGAGAAAACAGATGGAAAGATATCAATTATCTTTACAACCTCATGGCCTGCAGATTTTATTCAAAAAGTGGTGACTGCCATCTACATACCAAAAGAGAGAAAAAGAAAGATGAGTAATGGTAAACATTACACACAGCAATAGACTGTATACTTTGCTTAACAAAAACAGCTGGCTTGCTTGTAAAATTGTTTACTCATGGAATGTAATTAAACTGTTTGAATGCCAACATTTGTTTCCTTAACACCGAAAACAACCCCCCACATCCCTAACTACAAATTCGAACTTTCTCCTACAGCCGCTGGATGCTTAGAACTATACAGAGTTCTTTGGCTGAGAAAATAGCAAGCTTACACTGAAGCTGCTTCAAGATTTGTGTCAGTTCTCTGCTTTAAAACAGTTCTTGATACTCTGGATTCCAATGAGTTAAGGCCCCGTTTACGTGGGTGCAGTCTGGTCTGATCAGCAGAGAATCCGTGCACAAATCCTCAGCTGAATGGAGCAGAACAGAATAGATGCCACTCTTGTGATATCCGTGTTCATTCGGTTTTTTCCTCCATCGCTGTACAGACCCATGTTAGGTGTATGGGGAGTTAGCTTTAATTGGACATGCATCTGTAGATACATCAGAATATCCCGATCCATCATGATCAGGCCTGCCAAAATGGAACTCTGTTCTGTTTTTTTTTCCGAGATCTAGATGCGGTTAGGGATATTAGATGTAAACTGATGCATGTCTGCCCATATAGTATCATTGAGTTTCAAATAGATCTGCCTGAAAAACTGACCCGATCAGAACGCTGTGTGAAAGGGGTCCAAAGGGGGTAAATAAAAATTGAACATTACATGTCAACTGAAGGATAACCTGCTAATATAATGATTCTATAAATACACATACAGTATGTGGTGTTAAATGGAAATATGGAAGATTTAAAAGTTTTGTGCACATTGTAGGAGATGCATGTCCACATCAATGAGCACAACTGAAGCCTCCATATGTAGTCTCTCTGTGATGGCTTCCAGTGTATATGTCACTAATGGATGCTTGCTGAAGATCTGTGTGGGGCCCTCAGATCCTCCTCAGAGAAGAAAGCTGCAGTTAACTCATTCAATTCTTGTGATGTGGCTGCGCTCATGCAACCACACTAGGCACATAACTTTACTTACTTGCCATACAGATTCATAAAGCAGATGTTATACTAGTACATATCTGCCTCATACCATGCAGGCAAAATTTAAAGGGCTATGAATAAACTCCCTTGGTCTGACTTGTTTAATTAATTCTTTTAGGGGCATATTTATAAAGCAGTGACATTCATCAAATATTCGCTGCAGGTGAATCAATATCTGTAATTTACAATATATGCACCAGGAAGATACACCTGCAGTAATTGTTTAGCATACTGCGTTATACTCCTTAGAATTCATTTGCAAGATCCAGAATTCCATGATTGTTCCTCTCCCTCCTTTTCACCTGAGATCTAGGGCTGCAACTAATAATTATTTTAATAAATCGATTAGTTGGCCAACTAATTGTTCGAATAATCGAACACATTTTTTTAAAATAAATACTATCCTTAATTTAAAATGAAATACACAAATGCAGTGTTACAAACATAAAGTTTACTTCAGAACAAAACTGCATGCACAATTTTTTGCAATCGCTCTGCACTGGAACATGCGGCATTGCAGTATCGCACGTTCCAGTGCGGGTGGTCACACTGTGGGTGGGAGACGCATTTGGGGTGCCGTAGAAATGAATGGCACTGCAATGCACCTCCCGCAGCAGAATTAGTCAGGCCAGAACTAAAAATGGCTTTTTCCCCACCTTTTATTAAAAAAAAATTATTTTTTTTTAGAAAAACTGTATTGTAAGCACATGGCGCTTAAATAGCTTGAACCAGGGAATGACAGCTTCCAGTGGCAAGATTCCGCAGACGGCAGCTGAATGTAAATACAGTAGGTAGTGGGCTGGGGCAATAGCCAGCCTGCTATTGGCCATTTCAAATTGCAATAGCCAACAGCAGGCTGGCTATTGCACCCACACACTGCCTGCTGTGCCCTCCTCCCAGCGTGGAGGAGAGAGCTAGGGGATCCAACCAACAAATCAAATCATCAGAATAGTTGACAACTATTCTCATTATCGATTATTATTGATTAGTTGGTTGAAGCCCTACTGAGATCCTAGTGCACTGGCGGTGACAGACACATGAGTAGACTTGACGCATGCACGGGGACAAGAGCAGAACAGGTTAAAAAATATCAGACACTAGTGTTTTATTTCTTTTTGCATTTACTACCTGGCCCCTGAGCTTTTTGCATCCCTTTCGTACCCAAAAAACTTCACTGTAGCCAACAAAGTGGCTTATTTATAAGCAAATTGCACAGTGAAATAGCTATATGCAAAATGCAATCAACTATGGCTCTTTACATAAAATGAGGGGAATTTATCAAAAGTGGAGCAGACAGAATTTGGAGCAATTGTCCATAGCAACCAATCAGCTTCTTCTTCAGTACGTTCAGTTAAGCTTTTAAAATGTAAGAGAGAAGCTGACTGGTTATTAAGAACAACTGCTACAGATTCTCTCTGCTCTAGTTTTGATAAATTCCCCCAAAGAATAGATGAGGTAACCTGAAATTTGATTGCTGTTATTGCACTGTGCATCTTGTTATGGAATGTATATTCTTACCAACATCTTTAGAAAAAACAGGTAAGATTGGTTTGAGTTAAACCTTAAACATTTTAAACCTTTTTTTCTACGTATAATTTGTAAATAATTGTATATGGGTAAGAATAAATGTTTTATAACATAACGTAGGGAAACTTTTTTTTAAATATATTTATGGTACTTTTTTCATTATATAGTAAAAAAAAATAACCCCCCCGTGGGGTCACAAAAGAAACCTCTATCTGTCCCCAAAATGTTTTAACATATATTGCAAGGCTATAATCCGGTCATGCTGACTGGTGAAATTTTTGACTGACTGGTGAGACAGCGCCAAATTTTTAAAGCCCTGCATATATACAATATGTACTTGGAGTAGCTATATTAGCTTATTACATAGTCGGGCTCTTCTAGCTGCTTTGAAGTGCTACACAAACTTTGCACTTTACTACTCCTTCTTACAAAGTCTATGGATTTGCTGACTTTTAAAAAATGTTAAACACTTCTTGCATAGCTGATATCTTAGCTCAGCAACTGTTAAAGCATATCTAAACATATAATGCAGCTTACCAGTTCTTAGATATAGTGGCTGCATTAGTTTTCTTTTCTCATGTTTTTTCCTTTCATTTTACATGGTAATCCTGTGAATAACATACTTCCTTCACCTGGGTGGCTACACTCACTCCTCCACTCCACCTATGGAAAGAGCCATGGTTTCCACCTAGCTGGACTTCAAATACAACTGCCTTTCCCCTTCTCTATTATATAGGTGGTGGAATTAGTAGTCTATAACACAAAGATAAAATTGTTTTTGCTTCCAGATCTCACGGGAAGTGACAAGGACACTGCATTTCTGCCAAGATTACCAGGTAATTTCTGTACATGCTACAAAAAATGAAAACTGATGAACAAATAAACACATCCTGTGATGGACTACAAGCTTATGTTTAGATTTCTTATTTGTATTGAGATTGTAGTGCACCACAGGAGCAAGCTCATGGGGAACAAAAGTAGCCACCCTCCAGAAGCAAGGACAGTGTCAGCACCAATTCAGAGATGATTTGAGGATCTACAACTGAGTGATACACAAATAAGATACATTTTTGTTAATAGTGAAGGTACTTGAATGCATTTTTAAGATTTAACTCCTGAGTTTAGTGTCACTTTAATTAATATAAGACTAATAGCATTGATACACACAGTTCTGGTGACCAGCGTACACATTTTAGGTTATGGAATATGGAAAAACAAAACAAGCTTATAAAAATGTGAAAGCCTTAAAAATGATTTCAACTAAAAACTGCAATACCAAACAATGTATGCTTACATAAAGACACTAGAACCTAATTGAGTAATAACAAATATGCAAAGAAAAATGGGTGGCTGCATGATATTAAAAAGATAAGCAATTAAACAATTTGTCATTTAGGCCGTACAAACAGAATGAGAATAACTGGGAAAGCATATTCTGACATACTGACCTAATTAGGTGGAGTAAAATAAAATGTACAAGAATGAGAAATGTACAGAAGGGGGGGGGGGGGGAAGAACAAATAGAAACAACC
>NW_017306521.1:214936-217443 GCF_000935625.1 Nanorana parkeri | reverse complement strand
AAAGAAAAATGGCAAGGGGGGGGGGGGGGTGAATCACAAACGGAGACTACAACACAAGAAAACAAAGAATCTACAATAAACAAACCACATAAAGATAAATATACCATTTTCTTACCAACATTTTTGTTAACATACACAGAATTCCACACACAGAAAATGACACAGTTGTGCTTCTTTGGTGTTCTGTGGCCAGTAAAGCCAAGACTGACCATAGACCTTACTAGATTATGATAGGACACTTAACAATATCTGACAGGCAGAGTGAACAGTGACTCAGTACATTGGCTCACTCAGTTAAGAGTTTGTGTATTAATGTCACAGAGAAAAGGCAGCAAACATTGCTCAGAACACAATTCTATTATCATCTAGTGACGCACATTCTCATTATTTATAGATTCTTCCACTGCTTAGAGAAGGTCAGCATCAAATGACAGAAACCAATGAGTGCTTATACGTAGGCTTTTTAATCGACAAACAACAAGTGCAAAATTGATTCCTGAATCTGAGGGATTACCATCTCTTGATTTTCTGTTGAAGTACCAAGTGGCTTGCAAACGTATCCCCCCCACCTTGGCATTTTTCCTATTTTATTGCAATACCACCTGGAATTAAAATGGATTTTTATTTTGGTTACATGAAATGGATATACACAAAATCGTGAAGTAATATCAAGAAAATAGCTTGTTTTAATAAATTATAAAAGAAAAAAAAAAAATGGACGAGTGGTGCATGCATATGTATTCACCCACTTTGCTGTGAAGTCCCTACATAAGATCTGGTGCAACCAATTACCTTAAGAGGTCACATAATTAGTTAAATAAAGACCACCTCTGTGCAATCTAAGTGTCACATGATCTCAGTATATATACACCTGTTCTGAAAGGCCCCATAGTCTGCAATACCACTGAGCAAGGGGCAACACCAAGCAAGCAGCACCATGAAGACTAAGGAGCTTTCCAAACAGGTCAGGGACAACGTTGGGGAGAAGCACAGATCAGCGTTGGATTATTTTTAAAAAATTCCAAAACTTTGAACATCCCACGAAGCACCATTAAATCCATTAATAGAAAGATTATGGCACCACAACAAACCTGCCAAGAGAGGGGCGCCCACAAAAATGAATGGACCAGCCAAGGAGGGCATTAATCAGAAAGGCAACAAAGAGGCCTAAGATAACCCTAAGGGAGCTGCAAAGCTCCACAGTGGAGATTGGAGTATATGTCCATAGGACCGATTTAAGCCGCACACTCCACAGAGCTGGCCTTCATTAACCCCTTCGTGACTGACGACGTACAGTGTACGTCGCCAGCATCGGGGCTGTTTAAACAGACTCCCGGCGACTTTTGCCGCCGGGACTCTGTTTAAACTTGTAGAGCCGACTGTCGGCTTTACAACAGAAGCGATCCTGGCGACTTACCTGTCGCCAGTACAAATGTCCAAGGACCTGTAGCACTCCTTACCGGACTTCCCATGTGGAGATGTGGGTGCTCGCAATGACTACGGATGGCGCCGCATCAGATATAAGTGAAAGTATAAAGTGATTGGAATATAACATGGGTGCAAAAAATGAAAAAAGGGCCTCAGTCATGAAGGGGTTAAAGATTGGCCAGAAAAAAAGCCATTGCTTACAGAAAAAAGTAAGCAAACATGTTTGCTGTTTACCAAAAGACATGTGGGAGACTTCCTAAACATATGGAAGAAGGAACTCTGGTCAGATGAGACTAAAATTAAGCTTTTTGGCCTTCAAGGAAAACGCTGTCTGGTGCAAACGCTAGACCTTTCATCACCCTGAGAACACCATGGTGGTGGCAGCATCATGCTGTGGGGATGTTTTTCATCAGCAGGGACTGGCAGACTGGTCAGAATTGAAGGAATGATGGATGGCGCTGAATACCGGGAAATTCTTGAGGGAAACCTCTTTCAGTTTGCCAGAGATTTGAGACTAGGACAGAAGTTCACCTTCAAGCGCACAATGACCCTAAGCATACTGCAAAGCAACACTAGAGTGGTTTAGGGGGTAACATTTAAAGGTCTTGGAATGGCCTAGTCAAAGCTTAGACCTCAATCCAATTGAGAATCTGTGACTTAAAGATTGCTATACACCACAGAAACCCATCCAACTTGAAGGAGCTGAAGCAGTTTTGCCTTGAAAAATGGGCAAGAATCCCAGTGGCTAGATGTGCCAAGCTTATCGAGACGTACCCCAAAAGACTTGCAGCTCTATTTGATGCAAAAGGTGGCTCTACAAAGTATTGACTTTGGGGGGGTTGGGTGAATAGTTATGCACGCTCAAGTTTTCTGTTTGTATGTCTTATTTTTTGTTTGTATCACAATAAAAATATGTTGCAACTTCAATGTGGTAGGCATGTTGTGTAAATCAAAATGATACAAACCCCCAAATAACTCAATTTTAATTCCAGGTGGTAATGCAACAAAATAGGAAAAATGCCGGGGTGGGGGGGGGGGCTATACAATACTTTTGCAAGCTTCTGTAAAGGGAGAGGTAA
>NW_017306521.1:176561-214444 GCF_000935625.1 Nanorana parkeri | reverse complement strand
GCGCACGCCGGAGTGAGAGCAATAATTCTAGGGCCAGTATTTTGGGGTATCTCTAAATTGATGACCTGTGGGGGCTTTTAAAGCGTCTTCTATTGACTTTTTGGGGTACTGCAGTTTTTCGCCGTTTCACGGACGCACGCAATTTGTAACCTATGCATGTTGGGTATCGTTTTACTCGTTGTAACCTCATCTTTTATATGTCATTTAAAAAATTGGTATTTTGTTGTGTTTTGGGGCATTAAATTAAATTTTTCACTAAATGTTGGTGTTTAATAAGGAGTTGCGCTAATATTGCGCAACATAAAAATTTGCAACTACCACCATTTTATTCTATAGGGTCTTGGCATTCAGAAAATATATAATGTTGGGGGGTTTTAAGTCATTTTCAGGCCTAAAATGTGGAATATAACATGGGTGCAAAAAATGAAAAAAGGGCCTCAGTCATGAAGGGGTTAAAGATTGGCCAGAAAAAAAGCCATTGCTTACAGAAAAAAGTAAGCAAACATGTTTGCTGTTTACCAAAAGACATGTGGGAGACTTCCTAAACATATGGAAGAAGGAACTCTGGTCAGATGAGACTAAAATTAAGCTTTTTGGCCTTCAAGGAAAACGCTGTCTGGTGCAAACGCTAGACCTTTCATCACCCTGAGAACACCATGGTGGTGGCAGCATCATGCTGTGGGGATGTTTTTCATCAGCAGGGACTGGCAGACTGGTCAGAATTGAAGGAATGATGGATGGCGCTGAATACCGGGCAATTCTTGAGGGAAACCTCTTTCAGTTTGCCAGAGATTTGAGACTAGGACAGAAGTTCAGCTTCAAGCGACTTGACCCTAAGCATACTGCAAAGCAACACTAGAGTGGTTTAGGGGGTAACATTTAAAGGTCTTGGAATGGCCTAGTCAAAGCTTAGACCTCAATCCAATTGAGAATCTGTGACTTAAAGATTGCTATACACCACAGAAACCCATCCAACTTGAAGGAGCTGAAGCAGTTTTGCCTTGAAAAATGGGCAAGAATCCCAGTGGCTAGATGTGCCAAGCTTATCGAGACGTACCCCAAAAGACTTGCAGCTCTATTTGATGCAAAAGGTGGCTCTACAAAGTATTGACTTTGGGGGGGTTGGGTGAATAGTTATGCACGCTCAAGTTTTCTGTTTGTATGTCTTATTTTTTGTTTGTATCACAATAAAAATATGTTGCAACTTCAATGTGGTAGGCATGTTGTGTAAATCAAAATGATACAAACCCCCAAATAACTCAATTTTAATTCCAGGTGGTAATGCAACAAAATAGGAAAAATGCCGGGGGGGGGGGGGGGGTTTTTTTATACAATACTTTTGCAAGCTTCTGTAAAGGAGTAGGTAATACTTGTTTCATTATAACTATTATTGCATGGCAGATTAGACACTTACTAAAAATGTTAAAATTCTGGTTAGAACAAGTGGACTGACATGCAGAGTCAATTATCAACACAGCTGAAGGCAATTAAAGTAGCAATGCTGTGGTGTAGTCATTGTTTCCATGTTAGGCCGAGACTACAACCTCCCTTATATCTCCCAAAAATGCTGCGTTAACAAAAGCCTGTACATTATAGGCAATCGTGACTAACCATAGATGATCGTGCATACAATTCACTTGCTCAGCTGAAAACTGCCTTTGTAGTTTGGCTCTTAAAGTCCATTTCCACCTTTGTTAGTGATTAGCATTTATTGTGGTAATGTATATAGTGATGATATATATGTGTGCACATTTTAATGACTCACATTGCAAGTTTGTTCATTATTTTATGAACTTAGGCCTGAATCCTACAGATTCAAAATGTTCTCCACAGGAAACTCCGCCTGGCACCGAGATCAGATTGTAAAGCAGGCTGTAAACTGCTGCCCTCCTCCCTGTGATTCTGTGTAACACGATCGCTAAACACCAGCTCTGCCTTAAGGGCTGGTTCACACCATATCCAGTGTGTTCCAGCATGGCTAGTGCCCAGAACACACTAGATCGCATAATTAAAGCCTCCCGCGTTCTGGGACGGGAGGAGGAATGGTAGTGCCATTCATGTCAGTGGCACCGCAGACACACCTCTTGCCCGCAGCACTATGTTTGCGATCGCACCGCACCAGAATGCAGGGCATTGCTGTACTACGCGTTCTGGCGTAGGCGATCGCACTGCGGGCAGGAGGCGCCAAGCCCCCTCCTGCCCCAAAATGTGGGAGGCTTTAATTATGCAATCCAGTGTGTTCCACGCACTAACTATGCCGGAACACACTCAATATGGTGTGTACCAGCCCTCACAAACAATACACTATCCAGTGGGTTGCCACTATGAATACTAATGAATGGGGGTTGGAGAGCTCAGTTGTAATATACGAACATTGCTTCCATAGCACAGAGGCGGCCATTTCCATGAGGATATGAAGAGGAAACCTAACAAAAAACGTACGTTTCTGTGTTCATATACAGCAACTGCATATGCCTGTACTCAGTGTACATTGCTGGCAGCTCGCGTTATACTGAGACCACCAGAGCCGGAATGGATCCCGACATTACTGTCGAGATCCACCCAGCTGCATGAGTGACAGCTGGCTCTGCCTATCTAAAAGGCAGAGCCAGCTGTACCCTGCCCCCTCCCCCGTCCGTTCCTCCAGTCAGAGCAGGAGTGGAGTGGGGATGGGGGGGGGGATCCCTGCAGTGTTGTGAACCTCCTAGCAACCAACATGGCACCTGTGCGTTATACACTGTAGGCATGTAAACAATGCACAAATGTTACATGCATACAGAGCACTTTTCACAAAGGATCTGGCCGCCAGCTTCTGGCAGCAAGATCCTGCATACTAATTGCCATACTTTCATATAGGCGTGTGCCCTAAAAGTCATTACAGACAGAAGTGACAGGACGGTTGAAAAATAAAGGAATACCAAGAAAAAAGGTGAATGATTACCTGGTAGCCCTCTAGGTCACCTGGCTCTAATATAGCGCTGCCAGTGCTCCACGCCCTGGACTTGCTTGAATCACAGATCAGTGGAACTGCAAAGAAAAAAAAGAGGCAAAATGTTTATTTGTTAAAAAAAATGCTGCCATTGTGAAATCAATTAAACACTTCATTTAGGATCACTGGGATACTGAAAAAAAATATAGAGAGTTGGAAGGTACAACAACCCCAATGATCTCCTTTTGGAGAAGTGTAGCAGAGGGTTAATTTGTGAAGATATATGGCCAATATAAGATCTTAAGGAAATGTTTCCTGTAAAAATTGCAGTATATAAACACAAAGTAAATGATAAAAGAAACAGAACTTGCAAACAGAATGCTATAGTTAATTTTTGACTGACTGGTGAGACAGCGCCAAATTTTTAAAGCCCTGTATAGTTATGTCAAGAATCTAACCACATTGGGAACGCAGTACATAGCACAGTTTATCTTGTCTTTGTAAAGTATATAGTGTAGGCAAAACTATTACAAGTTCTACAACATAAATGTACTCATGCCTCAAAACAGATACAGAAGCGTCTCATCTTATAAAAGGCATTTGCAAAGTAGAAAATAGTGATTCAATACATTTGTCACATTTTTACCAGAGCATTCATTCCTATTTGAAGATTTTCCCTCATCGCTTGCTTTCCAGAAAACGTCGACATTTAGGATACACACTTACTTTCTGTCTCATAAAAAAAGGTCAGCAGGCCAAACAGAGGACTGAATCTCTCTAGCTGGGACACAGACAGGAATAAAAGCTTGACAGAGGGTCTAAGCCTTTCCCTCTCCACCCAAAACGAAATAATAAATATTTGGCCTTTTGGCCTTGTTCACACCAAGCGCGTTCCAGGAGCAGAGCAGTTACAGAACGGATCAAAACTGCGTCCAATGTATTCCAATGGTATTTTGGGCTCTAGTTCACACCGCAGCGTTCAGTTCCAGGGCATGTAAAAAAAAACTGCAGCAAGCCCTATTTTACCTGCTCTGGTGTGGATGGAGATTACTCCATCCACACAGTTAAGGAATCTGGAGGAATCTGTTGCACCTTTTCCATCTGACCATAGAAAATCTTGTTATATGTTGTATGAGTTGTATGAGTTGTATGGCCAGCTTTAGTCTTAAAAGCAAAGGCTGCTCAAATATAAAATGTGAAACTCAATTGTTTTCTTATAATACATTTTTATTGTTATTTATTAACTCAATACAGTTTTATCTTTTAGATTTAGTCAGAAAATATTTTTTTTTGTGCACGGATACTGATTTTGGTGTGTTTTAACAATTGAATTGTGTATTTTTATCGGTTTAATATTAATTTGAGAAACATTTGCGCAATTATCGCAGGGCCTACAAATTTAGTATCACCATCTTTTTATTCCAATGGGCCTGCGCTTTCAGAAAATATATGGTTTGGGGGGTCTTTTACAAACGCTAGCAAACTCTCTGGCAAGTATTGAATGTTTATTTATAAAATAATGATTTCACACACGCTATTTTTTTTTTTTTAATTTCCCCAAATTACAACTTAACAATACAAGCTCTTTTTTTTTTTTGCATTGCCCACCCCCTGAATAAAAAATACACAGTGAGAGCGAAAAAATGCACTTTAAGAAAAAAAACACGCAAAATACTTAACTTACACCCCAGCTTCTGGCCGCTTCTTGTAGGCACACTGCAGACTTTGGCCGGTTCACCCCAAAGCGTTACACTAAACGATACCATGCGGTGAGCACATGCTATTGCATAGCACACCTAGCGGTGACCATGCGTTACAGCACAGCACAATGCGTGGTACCATATTGAACTACTTGTTTCTCACTACAGCATGCACAACTTTTTCCCACTGTAACGTATGCGTGCTGGGAGGTGCGTTGGGGTATCATTTAAATGGATAGCACCGCAACACACCTAGTGCACAGTACGGATGCTAGGTGTGATAGCGTGTGCTAAACACATGGTATTGTGCATTTAGTGCAATGCTTAGGTGTAAACCAGTCCTTTGCTGGGCCACACCGTGGGATCCTAGGAAAGCGCAAGGTCACAAATCTCAATTAAAAAAAAAAAAGCTTAATTTTGTAATGATTATAACTTTTTAAAATTATAATGGTGTTTTTTATTATTTAGCAATTTTAGATATAATCAGGGATTTGCCGATGTCTACTTTCAGTTTTATCTCGCATTATCTTGTACTGTAATAACAAATTTAAGACACAATAACCAGTCAGTGCATTTTGAAAGGTGTGTAATTCGCAACAAAGACTGTATACAGGGAAAGACAAACTAAAAGCAAAGAGGTAGCTGTAATTAGGTCAGCGTAGAACAGAAACTACAAAGCATATGGGTTTTTCCTCATAATTTAAGGGCACTTGTCTGGTTATTTAAACGTTGTTATATTTGCAAGAAATCTAAATGTAAAAACACTTGTGCTCCTTAGCAGATGTAGCAGTAGTAAAGGAAATGCAGATGGTAAAAATATTGTGCTTTTATGTATAAAGTCACTGGCTAAAAACTCTGCTCTGAAGATCATGCCCTCTAAAATTCGTAGATCAATGGATTATGGCATAAGTCTACTTTACAGGGAGAATTAGTGTTAAAACCAACAAATCACTTTTAATGTACATTACAGAACTCTTCAAGCACAGGGACAGACTTACACAGGCCTTTTTTTTTAACTAAATAAATACTGAATGAATTCAGTATTTGTAAAATTGGCACCACACTCTGCATAGCAAGAATGGCTGGGTTTTCACTCAAGGCTTCCTTATATTCAAATATATGTCTGCAATCTGAGAAGTGTAGGCTGATAGCTGTGATGAACCCTACCGTTCACATATACACACTTTACAAACTGCCCCAGACACCAAAAGGGGAATTTATCAAAACTGGAGCAGGCAGAAACTGGAGCAGTTGCCAATGGCAACCAAGCAGATTCTCTCTTCAGTTTGTTCAGTTAAGATTTGAAAATGAAAGAGAGAAGCTGATTGGTTACCATGGGCAACTGCTCTAGTTTCTGCCTGCCCCGGTTTTGATAAATTCCCCTCCATGTATCTCAGTTACCATCATCAAATAATACAATGCAAAAAACAAACAAACATATCAGTGATTGATTAAAGCAAACCTATAAGTAGGCAGACACGTAGGTGTTAGAGTAACAACAGTTGAGAAATAACTGCCCCTATTGGAGGGTGGCAGTCCCTCAAGGGACTTGTGAGATTGATATTCAGCTGGACCCAGCCAATCAGTAGATCTGTTTAAACACTGATCCTCTCCTTCAAAAAGCTATTTTATAGCGCTGCAAGCCAGGGTGAGAAGATTTCATTTTGCTAGTAATTCGGTATTGACAATCATTACTGTAATGACTAGGTCATTACTGAGCTCCAACTTCTTTTTGTGAAGTCACATTCTATAAAGAGGAATAGTTGCAAAGGTCTAACTGACAGCTTAAGATGCCATTAGCAAAGGCTCCATGAACAGTGAGTGCCGCTATGGCATTTACAGCTTCACTAGTCACAGCAGGCACCTATAATGGGCAATCCCGCAACCACTCCTATCAGCTGTATACCAACAGATTATAAAGTGTGCTTTGATACTTTGGGAATTACTACTCAATACAGTTGTATGATTTTACAGAGAATTACTATTTTAATTGTGGAGCATTGATCCATAAAAATCCATGCTCGCGACCTTCATTGTGTCTAAATGATAAGAGTTATGAATGCACAATCAAGTCAATTTTTGTATTAGCACTTCCAAGTATAAATATGATTAACTAACATAATTCAAGGACCTGCTTGTTAGGTTGCAGATCTACTACGGGTTCAAGGGAGAATAAATGTATAACATCCTCATGCTTACAAGATATCTAAATAAAGAACAGTGTTGGTTACCCAAAGAATGGATCAGACATCCCCTTTCATTTTTGTATGGAATTTGGAAAAAAAACAAATGAAGAATCTCACTGGCTATAAGGCCCCATTCACACCTAGGCGTATTGTAATATGCGCGTCCGTCACACGTTTTTTTTACAGCGATTCGCGGTAAAAAAGTTGCGCGACCGTCGCGCGATTCCAAAGGCTACTTGGCTGTATCCCAATGGAAAACGCCCTACAAAACGGCCCAAAGTAGTCCCGGGACCTTTTCAGGCGTGGGCCGTTTTGTAGGGCGTTAGGGACGGGCGGAAATACGCCTAGGTGGGAACGAGGGCATTGACTACAATGCTATTTATTTTTTTGACCGTTTTGTAGCGCGTTCGTCGAGCGTAGGACGCGCTACAAAACGGTCAGGTGTGAACGCAGCCTAAAAGACAGCTAGAATGGTTTAAACTTTTGTACAATCGCCCCTGGGTGGTAAAAATAAAAATTCAAGCAATCAAACTGTTATTTGTCAGTTACAGTGTTATTCACAAAAGGGTGAAGAGTTTGGAGAAGGCAGGAGAAGTGAACAATCTAGGACAACATAGCTAAACTGGAAAGTGAGCTGAATTGGAGAATGTTTCCAGTTCAGCTATGTTGTCCTAGATTGTTCACTTCTGCCTTCTGCAAACTCTTCACCTTTTTGTGAATAACCCTGTAAATGTTTCGGAATAAATGGAAAAGCGTGAGAGAATGCTGATACTGTTTTGGTTTCCTAAATGACAGCCTCACCTGCACGGACTTGTAAAATCATATATTCCATAGTGCAGGAAGATGTATGTCCCTACATATATATTCCATTAGTTATAAATAGCTGAAAATCAGCATTTGTGTGTGTGTCGTTGTCAACAGAGGACGAGACTCTGAGTTCTTTTATGAATAGGTGAATTTATTGACTATACAGCAATATTGGAGAGATACAAGAGTACTCTGCTAAAGTGTTCTTACACTCACAATTTATATTTTAACCGAGTACAAGTGTCGTTGACAGTCCCCAGGCAACATAAAGGTGTAAGTGTCTTGTTTACAGTATTAGATTTAGGATCAATTCAGTACATGATTTATGTGTCATAATCAGCTACCTGGACACTAGGAATTCTTAATGAAGGTGAGATGGTTAAACAGGAAATTGACCATTGTTTTAGACAAAAAACTAGAGCAGCATTGCCTTGGGAAAAGTACTCAAACAGGTGCAAATAAGAGACAAGAATGATTACACGTATTCCAGACATCCACCATACCCTAAAGGTGCCCATACACCTTACGACCATCGCAAGACTTTTGTCTTGCGATGGTCGTATGCTTCTTGAAAGCCCGTACGATCTGCCCACCTTGGACGGGCAGATTGTACTTGGGATCATCGAAAGCCCGCCCCGCTGAGGGGCGGGCTTCCGATGACGGCAATGCAGAACGGGCAGTGTGCGCGTGCGCACACCGGCCCGTTCCACAGCTATCGGGCGAGCAGGCTAGAAACCCGCCGAGAATCGTACGATTCTCGGCAGGTTTTCGAGCATGTTGGCTCGACAAAAGACGTGCGACCGTACAGTAGAAACGGTCGCACGTCTTAGTTCACACTGCTCGATTCTCGTACGATCGCGGGATTTCGCCCGATTCTCGTACGAGAATCGAGCAGTGTATGGGCACCTTAAGGCCTCCTCCTCAGTTAAAGCCCATCCCCAAGGACAGGCAGAATGTAGAAAGTTTGGTCTTCCATTGGACTAGTTTCAAAAGTTAATGCGGGCACAGGATGATAAAATCCAAAAGAAGATGGAGTCAAGAGCAATCTTGCACTCACATGTGAAATAGAACATGGGTTTCCTGTAAGTTTTATGCCTACAGATGCAGCCAAAAGAGTCTGTTAGGATGTTAAGCAATGAGTCATTATCAAACACTGCAGAATAAACATTTAAGCAAGGAACAGATGCTGTGTTGCAAATTTTCCAGGTAAAGATCGATGTGGTTGGCTAATGTTGATATGAACTAAATAAATTCACTAATATTTTATGGCTTATGAATTATTGATCCAATATCAATGAATTTCACAGTGGTGTTCTGCCTGAACAAATGAGCGTGACTTTAAAATATGGAAGCTGGCCAAAAACATAAATTGCCAGAGCCAAAACCCAATAATCCCTTCTGTTAACAATTAATCACAGGGATAGGAAAGCCCCAAAGTTGCCAATTTATTTTACGGTGTCATAGGAATAGCCAAGTTGCAGTCATCATCTGAGAAGACTGTTCTATGCAAGCATCAGGGACAGAGGACTGTATTATGAACAAAGTCAGAGGTAATAGAAAAAAAAGTGGAATAATATATGAAAAACAAAATGATTTTGGTTCTTGATGCCCATATTCTACTTGGGTTAGTTCAGGAATGTTGTGCTTTATATCAATATTCTACACTCCCCTTGGACTGTTTCATATTTTGTAGTGTAACAGCCTGAATTGAAAATTAATTTAAGTGGGGTGTTACATCACCGATCCACACACAAAATTCCATTATGTTGATTACATTTTGTTTTCCAGTCGCAAATACATTTTTCAAAAAACTTAAAAGGTTTCTTTTAGGGCTGGTAATGATTAAAAATTTCCTGTTCGATTAATCGAAATTTTTTTTAATCGATTAATTTCAATTATAACGCACATACAGATCCAACTACATTGGCCTATACACATACAGCACAGCAATTAAGTAATAAAATGAACTAGGATCACACTAATCCAGCATGTTATTAATCTCACGTGCCCCACTCAATATGGCCGCCGCTTGAGTGGGGGCAACTCAGAATAATAACGTGCTGGATTAGTGTGATCCTAGTTCATTTTATTACTTCATTGCTGTACTGTATGTGTATAGGCCAATGCCAGGGATCCCAACCTGAAATAAACAATTTCAGGGAGGTGTCCCTCTCATTTCAGGGAGGTGCCCTCTCTTCCCCATCCGCGAAGGGAGGGTTAGGGGGGGGGCTGGGAGAGAGCACCCCCCTGAAATGATGGCAGATAGCACAGGAAGCAAAAGCTTCTTTGCTATCTGCAGACATTTTTTTTTTTGTATTCTGCCAGTTGCAGTTGTCAGAATTTAAAAAAAAAAGGCATATTGGCAATAGCCAATAGCAAACTAGCTAATGCACCCGCCCCCTGCTGCTTTCAATCACCAGAAAAGGACCTGATAGAAAAATTCAGGTCCCCCTCTGCTGATTGACAGCAGCAGTGGGCGGATGCATTAGCTAGTTTGCTATTGGCCATTGCAAAGTGCAATAGCCAATAGGAATCTAGCTATGCAATTGTATGCCTTTTTTTTCTTTTCTGACTGACGGTCAGGTCCCGATGTCAGAAAAGAAAAAAAAAAAAAAAACGATCCCAGGGAAAGGTTTAATCTGCTCGATTGAGCAGATTAAACCTTTCCAGTAAAAAGTGTTTCTCTCCCAGCCGGGATGTCTACTCACCGGCCCAAGCAGCTCCATCGGGTAAAGAAGGGAAGGGGGAGGAGCCCAGTGACGTCACAGACATAGACATCACCGGACTCCTCCCCCTTCCCTTCGTTAGCCGACAGCCACTTGGGGAAGGGGAGAGGAGTCCGGTGACGTCGATGTCCGTGACGTCACCGGATCTCCGACGGAAGACCCGGAAGCCGGCGGAGAGGCGAGTACGGATCCAAAGAACTTTGATCGATCAAAAAAATTAACGATTAATCGAGGGATTAATCGTTAATTTCCGCAGCCCTAGTTTCTTTTAGGGATGCAACGATACCACTTTTTCAAGACCAAGTACAAGTACTTTCCCTCAGGTACTTGCCGATACTTTTTCTTAAAGGGACATGTGACATGTTTCCTAAAACAATACAGACTAATGATTTTAGGGCAGTTTCTTTATAATTAGGAAGAACTCTAACTCAAACCATGATTATTTAGCAATGGAGAATGTCAACCAGCAATCATGGATTGCTCAGATTTGTAGTCCTCTATAGCTGGTTGCCATTCTCTATTGCATTTGATTAGCACTATGAAATAGGCCAATAAGAGAGCAATTGGCAGATGCAGTATACTTACCTGCTCTCAGGAGGGTATGGCAGGGTCCAGATGGGCTGCGAGGGTCACTTAGAAGTGCAGCGGTGAGTCTGCGGATGTTCACCAGGACTGTGTGCGGTCTCACCTGGGCTGTGTTTGGGTGTCACCAGGGATGTGTCCAGGGATATTAGTCTATTCCTAAACACATGTAATTGTATCACATATGATTACATGCAGTGTGCCAGTGCACTGCATGTAACTCCCATGCATTCAAGGAATTGTGCCAAGACTTCACACGGAGATATGCATGCAATGGTAATAACTATAATTTTATAGTAAGTAATGAAATTCCACTTGCGTTTTGCCCGTTGAATGACAAAGCCCTTCATATTCATGTACTGTGGGACATCCTCAAAACAGTCCAGAAACAGAGTGGTGGGCAACCCCAACAACAACAGGTGAACCAGAGCCCAACAACAACAAACTGGGAGCTCATAAAACTGCCTGCAACACCTTATACCTGAAACTACACAACCACCTTGTAAAACATGGTAAGTGTGGGGCAATTATAAAAAAGGTGGGGAAAAAGTAATTTATTTCAATGGCACCCCAATTGCACCTCCCACCCCACAATGTGATTGCCTGCACTGGAACGCTTGGTACTGCAATGCTGTGCGTTCCAGTGCAGTGTGATTGCAAAAAATTGTGCATGCAGTTTTATTCTGAAGTAAACTTTATATTTGTAACACTGTATTTGTGTACTTTATTTTAAATTAAGGATGGTTGGTATCTCTTAAATTTTTTTAAATCTGATTAAATCGAATACATAAAATCGGCCAACTAATCAAATAATTATAAAAATCATCATTAGTTGCAGCCCTATTATGTAAAAATAACAACAAATGTTGTATATTACTTAGAGAGGGTCAATGATAGACTATCAAAGTAAACACTGATTTATGTAACCACACATTTTCAGAAACTAAGTATTTATAAAATAATCAGGCTACTTTGGACTTCTTAAAGTACATTTGAATGAGACATTTGGACTTCTTGTAACTCCACTTGATGAGAACAAAGAAATCCACTCCAGGTGAGCAAATTTACAAGTATTTTAACAAGATTTAAGATTCCTACCTTTTTTCGGCATATATCTACTGCTAGTAAGCAGTAGATATATGCCCCAATGTAAAAAAAATAAATTGGCAAATAGCAACTAACTTACCTGTGTCAGCGCCGCTCGCTCCTTCCTGGCTGCAGAAGTCCTGAATGCTGTGAAGGAGGAAGTGTGGACGGGCGCATCTGCAGTCCAGATCAATGGGGGGTAGAGGAGGAGAGCAAAAATGACAATGAATGCAAAACAAATGGCAAATCCACTCATCAACTTATAACCAGCAAGGTGCACATGGAAGTGCTTTAAACAATACAACAGCAAAAAGTTTTCCCAGCACACTCACAAGCCAGCATGCAAAAAAACCTGTCTAACCGATAAGGTTAAAAACAGAGGTTTAGATACACGACTTCTGCAGAATATTTGAAAGCCGCACTGCCTCGTCAAGGCACCTCTATGTAGTGCGGCCCTAACTCTAACCTATGAGAGTCTCCATCTTGGAGCACATGTAGCAAAAGATAAAATTGGGTGCAGGTTCGCTCTTTTGCTACCTGACCTCCTAGATGGAGACTCTCATAGGTTAGAGTTAGGACCGCACTTCAGAGAGATGCCTTGACGAGACAGTGCAGCTTTCACATATTCTGCAGGATACGTGTATCTAAAACCTTAGCAGTTAGACAGGTTTTTTTGCATGCTGGCTGGTGAGTGTGCTGGTAAACGTTTTGCTGTTGTACTGACAATGAATAGACGCAGGCAGGAGCTTGCAAGCCGGACAGACTCCCTGGGACACAAGGAGTCTGCGGTGGATCAGAGACCGCCACCAGTGCTGGAGGGACTGTGGAAAACAAGTGGAAGGAAGAAGCTGTTTGGATCAAGAGGCATCACATTAGGTAAGTCTTTACAGCAGCATTTGGGGGGGGGGGTTGCCTTTAATGTCACTTTAAAATTACAAAATGGCTTGTGTAGCAATTTTATATGCTATATTATATTTTGAATGAAGTGGGATTTTTCCTTTAAGATTTCTTTTTACTGGAAGAAAGAGGTCATGTAAGACAGTCTGCATTTACATCCTGAGAAATACATTATCTGGTTTTAATGTCATACTAATGCATTTGTTGCACATAAGAAACCAGCAAATGTCAGCAAGATATGCCTCCAGATACTATATTCAGAGGCATAAAAGAGCACAAGACTAGTCTGTGTTTGCTTTAATACATGAAGACATAAAGCCCAATTCCAGTTTATCTTTTTATATACCATATATAAAAATAGAAAATGCCACTTTCACTGCAATACCTTACCTGCTGTTCCCTTCTTACTCGCTGGGAGACTGTGTTAAGGCTTAATGACACCCAGCATTATTTAACCCCCCTTTCTGTGAGTGCTGGGTGCCATAAGCCTGATAAAGTGGACCCTGTGCTGCCCCGAAATGTTGCTCTTTGTAATGTGACATCTTGCGTCAATAAAGAAGATTAATCTTTGACACAAGTCCGAGCTGTGCTGGTGACGTTCTTTATACAAATTTGATGTACGCAGCGCCATCTGTTGTCATTTCAGCATCCTTCTTCATTCAAAAGGGGTATACGGTAAGGTGTGGAGCAGTACTCTCAAATGATGCAGGGTGCCATAGACACAACACCTGAGAGGCATCACCACAATGCCCTGCACTCAGAGTAAACTGATGCAGAGACTGGTGCCAATGTTATCTCGTCAGCAATACTATCTGCATTATTGAGGACCACCCAGCTCTGAAGAGGAGGTATGAAGAAGGAAACCATTGCACTGTATGTCATGTGACTGATCTAATAACTTCTGAAAAAAGGTAACTATAAAAAAATCTAAAAAATAATAAAAAAATGTAATGGGGGGGGAGTCATCAATGCCTATATGCTCAGGCTAAATTTAGCTATACCCACTTATAGGTCACCTATAAATAATTTGCCTACCTAATAAATGTTTACTGGTTTTTTTTTAAAGGACATATGCAGCTTGTATTTTGTTGATTATTTTGTTTGTTTCTTTAAATTGTTTACTTTTTTATGTTTCCTTTTACTTTAATAGCAGTATCCTGCGGATGTTTCACTAAAACTACCTCTCTCTGTGCGAGGTACAAAGACTGGTCATGGCCAGCCTACTTGAAAAAAACAACAACAAAAAAGTCATGCAATCACTTGGACATCATAGTGATAACATGATCAGTAACTATGTTAACTGGTTCCTGACTGTTGTATCTGACAATGCTGTCGCAGAACTACAGTGCTGTCACCGCCCTTCTTGGTAAGGAGATACCAGCGCGATTTTGTGTCTCATACTGGTGTATAAATGCTTTATTTTATGGATTAGGGGCCGGCTTTCACGGCCTCAGTAACTAAGGAAATATGGACAGCTCTAGGGGTCACACTAGCCTTTCACACTCCCTACCATCCGCAGAGCAGTGGGAAAGTAGAGAAATTAAATGGCACACTAAAGTCTAGGATGTGTAAAATGTCCCAGGAAACAGGAATGAGTTGGCCAGATAGTCTGCCCATTGCTCTATTCAGTGTCAGGTACACTCCAAGGGGAAGTCATGGTTTATCACCCTATGAGATACTGTTTATTTCAGGCCCCAGATTGGGCTGTTATTTCCCACAACAGTTACAGCTCCAATCTGATGTGTTAACTGATTATGTGACTGCTCTGTCTAATGAACTAACTAACCCGTATCCATGCGCAAGTATTTTCTTCCATTCCAGATCCTGAGTTAGATACAGGAACACACAAGCTGGTCCCTGGTGATTGGGTCTTGGTGAAGAAATTTGTACACAAACATTCCCTCGAACCGAGATATGACGGTCCTTTTCAAGTCCTCCCATTGCAAGAAGATCTTCGTGCCCGAGGATCAAGTTGGCGCCTCCTCTCGAGACTACACCCAAGACGAAGGAAGTTATGCATAAATGGATCTAACCAATGATAAGCTAGAATATATAAACTAAAATACTTTTCTGCAATGCTACGCTTAAATAGACGTTCATATGTTAAATAAAACCACGAAAAGGAGAACAATAAAAACAGAAGTGATTTTTACACTGACTGAGTTGGCGTGATTTAATTTTTATCTCCGAGAGTATACTCTATTGAATCAGGCCAGGCCTAAGTACGGAACTTTTGATCCGATCTAAATTTGGAACCAAGTCCAAAACAATTGCATACAAAAGAGAAAAACTCCTGCCATTAATTGCTTGAATTTCTGCACAAAGGGCATGAAAACGTTTCACTCATAGCAAAACCAAAGTTCACTATACTCACCTGCCCTTCAGCAATGCAACATCTGCGAGCTCCCTTGCCAAGGCCAACCTCACTGCCCCATCTTCTTCAGGGTTCGGTGTCTTTGGTCATCTCACCTGGCCAGCCTGGGATGACTTAAATCCTGGGCATGCACACAGGAGTTACATTTATCCCAAGCAAGGTATGCACAGCTCTGTGTACAACTAGTTGAAGAGTTGTTGGCAGACAGAAGAGAAGTTTGTATTGCAGAAAAGACATACATAGTGTCTACTGCAATAAAAGCTTCCCTGCCAGCAATTTTTGCTATATTTCTCCTTTAAGGGCCTACATAAAAACAAAAAGTCGTAGATGGCACTCCCCTTGAAACATTTACAGGTCTATTCACAAAAGGGTGAAGAGTTTGGAGAAGGCAGGAGAAATGAACAATCTAGGACAACCTAGAATGTTCGCTTAGAATGTCCTAGAATGTTCACTTCTCCTGCCTTCTCCAAACTCTCCACCCTTTTGTGAATAACCTTGTTAGTTACTTCAGAGTTTTTAACCTCATTTCCACCCATCTTCCTCTTGATTTATAAAGTAGCAAAACAGAAATAATATTTAAAACAATCTGGAGGAAATTTGCAGTTGTAACTTGCTTTTTATGTAAAACTCAAGTAACAAATTGGAGAAAACCTTATCTCACATTCCTACAGTGTACCAACAGTGTCAATTTCCTTTGCAGTTTATCTCAAAGCAGCATGTCAAATTAACCTCAAACCTCCCTCTTCTCTGTATTGTTTTCCTGCATTCTTAACCCTTGATATCATAACAAGGGTTGAAAAATCTTGCAGCTGTGGCAGCCGGGAGGAGGGGTCCTTGGAGTGCCCAGTGTAAGTTAAACTACTGCTGTAAGCATGTGGGTAGGCAGTGGTATGGGAGCAGAGAACTCTCCTGTCTTTGGCCAGACCCACTTGCCCTCATCATTGCAATATGTTGATTGCTATACCTTAACAAACAAGGTTCTGCCCCTCAATGTCTGCTCTTCTGCTCAGTGTACTTCAGAAATCCTAGTTGCTAAGGACACTGTCAGCAGAGTTAGAGAGGTACAGAGCACCACTGGCAGGGCAGCACTGTGCACAGGAACCTAGTAATAGGGCAATGTACACTATTATTGTGGAATGTGCAGATTTCCTCTGATATCTGTATTGCTGTGTAGGTTTTCTTTTCGCAGTGGTCCTTTCTTCTGCTCCACGCACCTTCACCTCAACTTACTAAAGAGGTGAGCATGCCACTAGTACAGTTAGAAACATTTAAGGTCAGGGTTGTGTTGGATGTAGTAGATCTATTGGCAGGGCAACGCTGTGCACGGGCACATTGTAAAAGGGAAAGGGGTAGCCAAACTTCAGCCCTCCAACTGTGCTAAAACTACAAATCCCATAAGGCATTGCAAGACTCTGAAAGCGACGGGCATGATGGCATGTGCAGTTTCACCACAGCTGGGATGACCAAAGTTTGGCTACCCCTGAAATAGGCAATGCCAGCACTTTTATATCTTGCAATACCGTGATGCTGCCAGTGGCTACAGCAATGACAGAGGGCCAGTGCTTACACTGCTGCCCACCGCTCTGCCTACGCACTGAAGTGCCCATCTACACACTTAATGTGTGTAAGTTGAAGGCTCTTAGTAGATGCATTTTTTCAGGTCACATGATGTGATGCAGGGAGCTTTGAAGATCCGTCTTCCTAGCACCCCAGACAGCAGTGCTTTGTGAATGGAATTCATGAAATCACTAAGAACAAAACAATGTTTTTATCAGCCCTGGAGCAAGGTACAGTGAAATTTCATAGCAATGGCTGTTGGAGAGGGAGAATTTGAGGGGGAAAATGTCAAGCCTGGAGATCAGCTTTAAATGCCAAACATTTCAAGACTATGTTTATTAAAGCTTGCTTTAATTGCCATGATACTAATCCTTCACTAGTAATAGTGAAGTATGTATATGCATTACTTTCAAAACGTACCTAGGCAACACTGCAGTGTTGTGACTACTGTAAAAACCCTCTCCTCTGCAGTGCTGGTAATCCGTGCTGAGACATTTTTGACTTACTCATTTTTCCACAAATGTAGCTGCCATTAATGACTGCACATTCACATAGCCAGCAGAAATTCTACCAGAAGCAAAGCCGATACTAAATAGAGAAGACCGCGTGGCAGAAAGTCTAGAAAATACAAGGACATTGCTCACTGTACAAATTTAATTTTGTTTAGACATTCTTTCTTACTCAAACCATATTTGATCAAGCACAGCTGTCACGCTGCAAGGAAAAAATTGTTATTTTCCATGTATTTTATTAGCCTGAGAAACCTAGTAGAAGAAGCATACAGAGAACACAGGAGAGTATAATACCTGCATAGGAAGAGCAAAAGAAGAATGACCTAGAAACACAGAGACACAAACAAGCTAAAACATAGTACTGTAGTCTAATTTATTTTGTGTTCTGTTATTCTTATTTTATGTTGGAAAAAAGTTGGTTCTAGCTAATAAATCTTTTAGTGTTCTTCATCCTTAGATTTCACATTTCAAACTGGCTTATAGGTTTGATTAGGGTTGTTAGCAATTGCACTGCATTGGTTAACTGCAACAAGCACAAACAGTAAAAAAAAAAAAAAAAAAAAAAAGGGAGGGGGAAACTGGCCCCCACAGGTCCTGAAGACAATATTAACACTTTTCAAATGGACAAATAAATGGACAAAGAAATTGAGGAAAAAAATATAAATATATTTTTTTTACTGTGATTGCACCTGGTGATTACAGTACTGAAAAGAGGTGTACTGGCATCTTTAGGCTGCACTGGCATCTGCAGGAGGAAGGCTTATTTTTGTGAATAAACTTCTAGCCCACATGTGATTATGTGATTTATATACAATTTAATCTTCCACTCTTTATCACCTTTTTATATATGTTTCTGACATTGTCCTTACATAATTTGTTAATAGACCGATAAAGTGGATCTTTGTACATGCATACTATGTAACGCTTTATTCCTCTGCATTAGAGAACAGTGTTCACCATTGGCTGTACTACATTTTGCATTCCACTTTATGAAAGGTCCCTTTACGTCATGGCGTGTTGTGCATGAATCTTTCTTGGCGCCTCCTTTCTACATGTCTTCTTCACCAACCACGGACGTCACCTACATATTACATGTGCCGGCCTGATTCGATGCCGGAACACACTGGATTGCATTCCGGCTGGGTCACTGTGTTTTATGGCAGGAGCGGACGTAGCGGTGCATTGAAGTCAGTGGCACCGCAGCTGTGCCCCCCTGGCCGCAATGCAATAACCAGCACCGTAACGCGTGGCACATCAATGACTGCATTCCAATCCAGTGTGGTCAGAAAAAATTCTGCATGCACTATTGTTTCTGACTGCACCGGACCGAAACACAGGCATTGATGTGTCACGGGTTCCTGCCCGGCCGATCACACTGGAGCCAGGGAGCGTGGCTGCGGTGCATTGAGTTCAATGCACCACCACGCCCCCTCCCACCCCAAAGCGCAGTATGCCGGTCATGATGTGATCCAGTGCGCTACTGCACCAAATCGGGTCGGAACGCACTGGGGCTGGTGTGAGAAAGTGCTGTACAGTAAGAATGCTTATAAAAATAAAAACACTTTATTTCTTTATTTGTTTGCTGCGTATTTGCACGTGTTTATGTGGGTTTATGTGGGTTTAAGGGCGTGTGTCCATTCACATCAATAGGTCACGATCTGCTCACAAAAATGCGCGACTGTATGTTCACACGTAAAAATGAGCAAAGAACACACAAAAACATGCTGCTGAAACTGGGAATATTCTATGTCGCTTAGGTGTGAATGAGGGCTTGGTGTACTTAAATGCATTTTTGAGACCTAACTCCTGAATATCACTTTAACACTAATGTTTTTGCAGCATAGAGTTATGTACTGTTTGTGACACAGTAGAAGCTCTAAAAAAATGGCGTATTATGAGATAAAAGACAGCAACGGACGCAGCCTCCTTATTCTTGCTGATTGCTAGAAATATTCCATTGTAGTCTTCATCAATTTCACAAGCCTGGCCTCTGCTGGCTTAAATTACACTGTGATATATCTTTGATATTATATTTCATTTCCTAATGTACTGTGTAATACTTTAAACCTGCTCCGGGGAAAATTGATGTCAAGCTAATTTTCCTTACATTCGTGTAACAACCCATCTGTTGCATCACATGATAAATGTACAAATAATCATGTATGCGCAAAGTAGTAAACTTTGTAGTAGTAAAATAACAACACATTTACATATGCAGACAGAATATGCTTAACGAAATTCTAATCCCTCTTAACTCTTTTTTTTTTTTTTTAAACTGAGCGCGCTGCTGGGCACTTTTTGGCAGTCGCAAACCGCATTAAGGCATGCAGTACTGGCAGCAAAACTGTGTGTGGCTAATGTGCATAATACCATATCACTTTGCCACTCTAAAAAATGAATAGACATGAAAATACTGAATGAAAGCGGACGTGCCACATATACTTAACAGCAAATGATGTCTACTGCTCAACAGACACAGACCAAATTACCATAAATGAAAGCTATAAAGTAACAAAACCCGAATTACCAAAAGCACAGATACTTTTCACTTTTACAGTATATCTTAAGCTGGCCATACACCTTACAACCATTGCGCGACTTTCGTTGTGCGATGGTTCTAAGGTAATTAAAATCTCGTACGACCTGCCCACCTTGGACAGGCAGATCGTACTTGCAATCATCGCAAGCCCGCCCCGCTGCTTCCGATGACTCCAATGCTAAGCGGTTCAGCATTTGTCTTCCGAGCACGCCACTAACCCGCCGAAAATCTTACGATTTTCGGCAGGTCTTCAAAGATGTGCGACCGTACAGTAGAAACGGTCACGCGCCTTCCATACACTTGCCGATTACCGTACGATCGCGGGATCACCCACGATTATCGTACGATAATTGGCAGGTGTATGGGGACCTTTAGAGCAGGGGTGGACAAATCCCAGGAGCCAGGTAGTCAGGCTCCTTAAAAATGACAGCTGGCTCTTAACGTTGAAGGTTTTCTCTAGTTGGTGTCAATGGAGCTGAAATTCTGCTTGCTGCTGAATTCTACATTCATTTATCCACCCAGGTCTTAAATAATGAGATGAGAATTCCAAACAATAAAATTTAAAGAATGCCCAATCATGTACATGGAAAATTAAAATCAGGGTTTTTGCTCACATGATTGGATGACTGAATGCCCAGTCATGTACAAGGAAAATTTAAAGAAAAATCAGGGTTTTTGCTCACACAACTGGATGACTGAAGTCAGTACAACTTCACCTCATTCACTAAGCCATGTGAAAAATTCACTTTGCAAAGAGAAAATGAACTCAGCTTAGGGAATGAGTTGAAGCTGTGATGGCCTCAATTATCCAATCACGTAAAATTAAAAATCCTGTTTTTTTAAAAATTTATTTACACATGATTGGGTATTCCTTGCAAAGTGATTCTTCATTGTGTTTGCCTCTTTTGGTGAAGATTCACTTTGAAAGTAAAAAATCACTGCTCCTGTAGGAAATCTACCCCAATGCGTCAATAATCACCTTGAAGTGAAGTTGTGATGCACGGTTTAATGGATAGTAATGACTGGTTTGGCTTATTTGCTGGCACAGAGCATGCCAGTTTAAGAGACCATACAAGCAACCCCAACTGGCACTACAAACGTTTCTCATATTTCATATTCTGAATGGCCAAATGCAATAGCATGAAACTGCCATGAACATTATACATCGGACAGCCTCTCTCCAATGGTGTGTATGACAATAACCATACACTGTCTTTCAGCTGCAATACTGGTAGTTTTTTCATCTTGTATAACAGGTCAAATTTAAATATGGTATGCACAGGTTTGATTTTATATAACGACAGCTTTTGCTAAAATGTCATACATCCTGAATGAAAGCGGACTAAGGAAACATGTCAATAGTCCCCTGAGGATACACATACTATTGGTTGCAAACCTGTTCTGTTTATAGGCTGAAATACACACAAGTATAAGTGTATAACAGTATTAAAGGGTGCCTATGGTCAGTAGAGCTGCAACAGTTATTCGATTAAGTCGATTAAAATCGACGATGGAAAACGTTGTCAACGTTTTCCATCGTCGATTCATCGGCTAAAATTCAAATTTCCTGCCCGCCGCTTACGCCACTTACGCCGCTTATGCCACGCCCACGTCGTTTAAGCCGCTCGCGCCTACTTTACACTCTTTTTTTACTTCCACCGCGCCAAGCTTGCTCCCGTGATGGACTACAATCTCAATAGAAACTAGTAGTCCATCACTGGAGCCTTTTTTTTTTTTTATCCGATTAATCGAACTTAATAATCGGCTAACTAATCGATTATGAAAATAATCGTTAGCTGCAGCCCTAATGGTCAGAACTTAATATTCAATATTTATTTCTATATTGAATTTCCATAAGTTCTATCCCACTTCTAATAATCATAACGATCTAGAATTTTGTAAACTTACTTATTGAGCAAGTCAATAGGATGTCCTTCCTCAATGCACTGACACAATTTCACTCCTCCCTATGAATATGCATTTTCTGCTGTCACAACTCTCAAAGAGCCTGCATACTGAACTACAACTCAATGTCCAACCAATGTAAATGTATCATTACTTGTTAGAAGCAATGCATGATGGAATATGTAGTCTTGAGAAATGAACACTGCATCACATCAAGCAGCAGGGAAAGACATACAAAGCACACTGGGAATCCAGGAAGTTGTTGGAAGTGATGGGCAGACATGAGGAAGCAGTCACTACATAAAAGGGATTTTTTCAAGTAGGCTTTGATTGCATTATGAAAAACAACTCTAGTATGTATTCCTATTACAATGATGATGTTATAACAGGACAGCATATGCTGTGACAATAGAAGAGCTTCACTATGCATTATATGCATCTAAACTGGGCACATACGTACAATGCCATATCAGAAAAACAACCCTTCCAGAAAAAAGAATTGTACTTCACTATATGAGAACCACATAGCTACAACAGACACACATGTGGAAGTGTTCCAAGAGCCACTTGTCCTCCCTGCATGTCACAGGCATCAAAAATAAGTACAGATACAGCACGGTCACTTCATGATCTGGGTGGACAAGTATAATTTAGACATTTCCCTTATAAATCACCCTTTCTCAGGTCAGCATTACAACCTATAAACTGCTGCTAGCAACATGTAATTTCTGGCAGTCTTTACTCCAGTCCACTGATATTCTGGGAACAGCACCTGTGGCATGTCCAGGAGTAATAAAGTGGGACTGTCATAGAAGAAAGTGAAAAACTCCATCCGCACCAGTGGACTACCATATAATATAGATGCGTGACCACTTCTTCTCCAAATGCTAGTTGATGGGCTACCATGCAGATCCAATGGCTTAAACTCTAAAGCTAGCCATTCATGCATAGATTTTTCCATCCATGCTGAACAAGGTGCTAAACAGGAATCTCCACCTGCTGGCTATTGTATTTCGACAGATCCACAGCTATCTGAAAACCTGAACAGTGACTGTATATGATTGGTTGCCATCACTGGTTGGCTGACAATTGTCCACCTAGCACCTTTGATTTGTCAGTCAATCTTAGTTGAGCCAGCAGGACCACCCACATCTTGAATTCTGTGCCAACTGAGCAGCAATTGGCTGAAATGTGAGCCGCATATGGCTACCTTAAGTTACTAGCCAAAAGCAAGTGACACTCCTCTAATCCTTAGATGATTATTAACATTCACAAAGCTGTGATTAAATCAGTGTTTCTACTATTGCAGAGATCTGAGGTGCAAAGTCCAGAAAATGTAATGCAATCCACAGCGATAACATAAGCACACAAAGATTATTGGCAGCTGGAGAAAGTTCTATCTGTGTCAGACGCCACACACCAACTTTTGAAGACTTACATTTATTCACAGCAAATGCCTTTCCAGCAATCACTTTTAAAGAGACCTGTCAGGTCTCTAAACAAATCAAAATGCCAGTCCCCTGTAACACAAGAGGTAATGTACTCACCACTCCGGCAGCACATATCTCTTACCTTTCCTCTGTTACAGAGCTGCAGCCTTCGTCATTCTCTTTGGCTTACAACCATTCTGCAAATGTCAGATGCCTATGTCTTCCACCGCACACTATGGTTATTTCCTCCAACTCCTGACTCAGCAGTGACGTGAGGTTGGAGGAAGTAACCACTTTGATGGAGATTGATGGAGGCTGCACTGCTGGTACAGAAGGATGATGGGAGACACAACCCGCCAGAGAGGTTAGTATACTTTTTCAGGGGACTAGCATTTTGATGTATCGAGTCCCTGTTCACACTTTGGCATGAACACTTCAACGTGTTCATGCAACACGTTACAAATGTACAATGGGCTTGGGGTGCCATTACTCAGCGGGGCGGGCTTTCGATGATCGCAAGTACGATCTGCCCGTCCAAGGTGGGCAGATCGTACGGGATTTCAAGAAGCATACGACCATCGCAAGACAAAAGTCTTGCGATAGTCGTAAGGTGTATGGGCACCTTTAGAGACCCGAGTGAGTGTTTAAAGCTGGCACTACACTAGTAGATTTTTTATTTGTTCACCTTAGGACTGAATGAAAAAACAAAATCTTCCAGGTTCCTCCAGCCAGTTCATCAAGATCCAACCAAAATTCCCAACCACACCATCACTGCCACAGAACGAATTTGAATTAGATCATCAAGATCGAATTGAAATTCCCAAATCACACCATCACTGCTGACAGGGCCACCCACTGAGCAAATTTTGACTAGTTCAGCAAGAACCAACCAAAATTCCCAACCACACCATCACTGCAGACAGGGCTACCAGCAGAGAGAATTTTGGCCAGTTCAGCAAGAACTAACAAAAATTCCCAAACACACCTTCACTGCAGGCAGGGCCACCTATAGAGTGCATTTTTGGCGAGTTCATCCAAGAACTAACCAAAATTCCCAACTAGGGCTGCAACCAACTAATTAATCAATAATGAAAATAGTTGTTAACTAATGGATTACTGCAATGATGTGCGTTCTACTGCAGAGCTATTGCAAAAAAAAAATTGTGCATGCAGTTTTATTCTGAAGTAAAATTTATGTTTGTAACACTGCATTTGTGTATTTGATTTTAAATGAAGGATAGTATTTAATCTTTACCTGATTAATGGATCTAAAAATATTTGGCCAAGGAATCGATTATGAAAAAAATCATTAGTTGCAGCCCTATTCCCAACCACAGCATCACTGCAACAGGGCCATCCACTGAGCAAACTTTGGCAGGTTCATTAAGATCTAATCAGAATTCCTAATCACAGCATTATTGGCAACAAGACTACCTAATGAGCGAATATTGGTGGATTTATCAAGATCCTATCCATTTCCCAATCACACCATCACTGCCTACAGTGTGAGGAAAATGGGGGTAAGACACCACCTGTAAAAGCAGTTGTCCATTTTAGCATATCAAGGTCACCAGGACGACAACACATAACTGCCCTCACAAAAGGGAGGTCTGCATGGCAGATTAGCATACTAACGAACGAATCCTATTTTTTATACTAAAGATGCCGCCATTAATTTGCAATCCTGTTCACAGCTGGGAGGCATTCAGGTGCCCTATTGTCAAGACACCTTAAAAAGAACGATTCATCATATACATCTTTTAAATTATTAGCAAATAGATATAAGGTTTGGAATTAGAATTTCTTACAACAGGGCCACCCACTGAGCGAATACTGGCGGATTCATCCAGATCTAACTGAAATTTGCTCCATGTATTACCATCTTAAGTTACCACGGGTCTTGTGCATGTTATAGTAAGGAAGCAATCCTCTGCTCAGTTGCAATGGGCAACCATGACACTTCTTTTCCCTAATTTTCATAACTTAGACCACTATTGGTGTAGCTCAACACAAACAACATTCAACTATATGACATACCACCTATACAAAGTAGCTTTGGTATTTTCAAAATATTACCTCTTGTGTGCATGAGTCAAAGAGGATTTTTGTTTTACCAGAATAAAATGTAAAAATCAAACACAAAAATAAAGAACATTGCTAAAGATAATCACGCTTCCAGCACATGGGGTGTGCTCCCTGACAGCTTCTAAGGATGAATGCTGGTATTTAAACCACATAGATAAGTTTAGGAACAGACCTCTGCCACATAATAAATCTAACGTGCGATTCCACATACATCCCCCCTCCAGATTCTGTTTATAAAGCCTCTTCATCTGTTAGAAATTAGAGTGGTTACAAACAATAAGCACGCTCTTACCTGTATAAGAATCCGTTTTGTCTCAGCAGGCACATGCTGCTTTTGTTATTTTGAAACCTGCGCTAGATAAATGACAGCTGGAAGCTGATTGGTTGCCATGGAGATTGCAGACACTTCCCTTTTTCCTCCTTTTACTTTTATTTTATAAGGGCCAATGAAAGTACTTAGGCATGCAAACTATGAAGACAAGCATTACATTTAGGCTTGGTTCACACCTGGGCGTTTTACAGCGCGTAGAGACGCGCTGTAAAACGCTCAGCATGTGAAAACCAATAATTGCCTATGGGCATGGTTCCCACCTAGGCATATTTCAGCGCGTAGGAACGTGCTGAAAAATGCCCTACGCCCAAAGAAGTACAGGAGCTTCTTTGGGGCATATTTTCCGCGCGTATCCATTAGGATACAGCTGGATAGCCCTCATAAACGCGCGTTTCTTTTTCCGCAAATCGTGGTAGAAACGCGCTGCAAACGCGCATATTCCATTAGCCCAGGTGTGAACCCAGCCTTAATGCGCTGCCTTAACATTATTCATTAACACACCACAAAAATGTACATGGGCCCTTAAAGTGTATGTATACCCAAAACCTTTTTCGTTTTGGACACAGTAGAGAAAAGTTAAAACACCTGCCAGTTTGTTTTTTTTGGGGGGGTTGCGGTCTGTGTACCATTGGGGAAATTTCACTTTACTTTCTGTCCCAGAGACCCAACAGGAAGTTAGAAGGAAGGAGGTAAAGCACAAGCCATTTTCCATTTTAGAACTGTATCTTGTAACATATAATAAAAAAGCACCAGTGCTCTGCGTCACCGGGCTAAAACATTCAGTGCATATGTAATAGAGTTAAGTAATATTAACTCTCAAACTTTTCTTCAATAATAAATCCAGATTGAACCAATATACATTGCCCAGCAAAGTATTTTTTTTAAATTTTTGCCCAAACACTTACAGTCATGTTCACACACAGCTGACTCCAACTGTCTCATCTCAGCAACCTTGATCTTCCTGTCCAGTACAAGATCACAAGAGACAGAACAGTCTCCAGCAACTGTTCATCTACTAGCTTGGATAAGGGAGGAAGAAGGAGCAGGGAATAGGCTTACCCTGCTGTGTCAGTGTGTTTGTAGAGACACGCATCTTACTAGCACACACAAGGGTGGCTTCATAGGACTATGCAAGAGAAAGGAGCCACCCAAAAACAGGATATCAGGGACAGTGCTAATTGGACCAGCTGATTCTGCAGGAAGCTAAAACTTTTAAACATTAAGGAGCTGCATCCAGTGACTTAATCAGCATTTGAAATAGCTTAAAAACATTTTTACTTTATCATCACTTTAAAAAAGCAAGGTTCAGGATGACAGTTTGCAGCTTTAAAAACAAGTTAGCATTGGCAGCTGCCATATAGCTACCCCAATGGGTTATCCTGTTTGGAACACCCACTTTGCAGCTTAAAAGAGAACTATGGGGTGTTTTTCCCCATAGTTCTCTTTAGGGTGATGGGAGGACCAGTTCAGTATATAGCGGGCTACACTGACAGCGACGCAGCCGGGATGGATACCTACAATACTGTCAAAATCCACCCAGCTGCGTGAGTGGCTCTGCCTATCTAGAAGCAGATCCAGCTGTGCCCGCCCCCTCCACTCTGCGCTGGAGGAATGGAGAGGAGAGGGGTGGAATCCCTGCGGGGAGCGGTGGCTGACAGTGACCACCCACTGCAGGGAGATGATCAGGAAGTGAGCGGATCGGCTGCATGTTTCTGCTCACTTCCTGATCAATAGAGTCGACCTGTGACAGCTTCTTTGTCACACGTCATGCTCCAACTATGAGGAGGAGTGGAAATCACTCACCTCATAGTTCTCCTTTAAGCAGATCCAATGCTAACAGCGCCCAGTATTTGGTCATCACAACTCACTTTTGGAAACCCTTTGGATGGGTCAAGTATGGAAGTTTGAATCTAATTGTGACAATATATAACAGTACATAGAAAGAGATTCAGTAAGAAGTACCATCCATTCCCACATGTCAGAAGCTCTCTGGAATCTAACTGCACTGGATTACAGTGCAGATGTCAGGTGAATTGTGTGACCATTGTACATTTAGCAAAGCTGTCCTTCTTCTAGGCATATCCTCATCAGTTGCTTGATTGTCCTTGATGCCTGGAAGGGCTCTTTCATGTAAAACTGTTAAATTTGACATAGAATACAAAAATTGCTACACAAGGATGCACAATTTAGGGCTTGACAAATTCCAGGAGCCAAGTAGCAATGCTTTTTAAAAATGACAGCTGGCGCCTAACTTTTGAGGTTTTCTTTAGTTGTTGTCAATAGAGCTGGCTCTTTAAACAAAATCCTGCTGGTTCCAGGGTTAGACGGACTGCCTCCTGGCAAACCCTCCAATGTCCCGGCCTCACTTCAGCTTATAGGATGCCTGCATTAGGGCTTGTTTACATATACGATTTATACAGGGCATAAAGAAAACAACTGTGCTCTGTTCACACCATACGTGAGCACTAGTGCAGAAAAATGCAGTTCAATAAACATGGTGTGAACAAGCCCTTAGTATTTACAAGACAGAAGTAGGTAAGATTCTGCAATGTCCTTTGGTAAAATCACTGCACTGCACACAAATGACCTGGAGATGCTTTCTTTTTCCAACATAAGTGCAGTACAATAGAGCCTGATTGGCTCACACTGCTAGCACTTCCACAATAAGCCTGTAGTCTGGTATCAAAGGTATTAGAGAATTTCACACTGGTTTTAAAAAAAAATGTACAAGCAGTGTACTGTAATGTACTTAAATATGCAACTAACAGTTTAGAATGATTTCAAAATATATAATTAGACCAAAAAGCTTCTTTTTTTTTTTTAATACTTGACTAGAAGTCAAGTGCTACATTTGGTAACTGACATTATGCATCTCATACCTTTCCCACAATTGTGTGTTTCTCGAATGCAGCCTTCATATATCTCTACTTCCTATTCACATCTCTTATTCTCAACACACAAGACAAATACCCAGAGTCTGAACAACCCCCCTGGCGTTGCCACATGTGATATAGGGCGCTCCCTCGTCAACTCCTCCCATGCTCGCCTCCAAGACTACTCTAGTCTCTCCCATCCTCTGGAACTCTTTACCCTTACCTGTCCGTCTATCTCACACCCTGACTGCCTTTAGGCGATCCCTGAAGACTCGTCTCTTCAGGGAAGCCTATCCCAGCTCAACCTAACCGCTCAACCATCACATTCTCAAACAATTCATCCCCACACAGCTACCTCCTCATGTATCATTTCCCCCTCCTCTTTCAGATTGTAAGCCCTCAGGGGCAGGGCCCTCCTTACCATCTTTTGGATTGTATTGTAATGTCTTCCTTATATTGTAAAGCGCTGCACCTGTATTATTATTATTATTATTATAATAATGTCTACAGATCTGCCATTCCCTATTGTCAGGGGCACGCCACAAGTCCAGTGCGGCTGGATAGGCTGCAGAGATGTATGAGATGACTGACCAAGCTGCTAACTACAAGACGCCCTTGCTTGGTTTATGCCATGACAGTCACAGGTTTACTTTAAAAAGCTGGCCAAGAAGCACATCCACTGCCTGGCCTACACAGCTGGGTGACAAGCTTGTCTTCTTTCTGCTCCACATTTTGGAACAAGTGCTACTTTGAACCTCTACAGAGCAAAGGTAAGCCACGACTGAACACAAAGGAAGCCAACCCAATATTTCTTTTACGGATAAGTGCTCAACCAATTATAGACAGTGGAAAATTGCATAGACACATTTCTATACCAGCGATGAACTGCCTGTAATGTTACAGTCTACGTCCGCCTTCACACCAGGGCATTTGTAGCTCGTATTTTTCAGCACGGAAAAGCTCTGCACAAGCCTGTCAAGTATGCGCCTCTTTTTAGGGAGATCAGCGCGATGTGACCCTTTTTCCTATTCCTCGTCGCGCTGACCTGCCCAAAAATAAGCTTGTGTACCTTTTTCCAGCAAATGGCTTTTTTTCTGAACAAGGACCATAGAAATCAATGTGATTTCTAGTGCGGAGCTTTTCCGTGCTGAAAAATACAAGCTACAAACGCCCTGATGTGAACGGGGACTATTTGGTAGTAGTGCTTTTTGTCTCTTTCAATCGTTTTTATTACTTTCCACAAAAGCACTGTTACAAACTATTCCAGAGATTAGTGTCATTAATAAACATTGTCATAAACCAGGGCTGGACAAATCCCAGGAGCCAGGTAGATAATGCTTCTTACAACTGGTGCCCAACTTTTCAGGTTTTCTCTAGTTTTTGTCAATGGAGCTGGCTTCTAAAACAAAATCCTGCTGGCTCCTGAATTCCATAACAATTTGTCCACCCTTGCCATAAGCATATTATGAAATTGCAGGTATACATATTCCATAGTTAGCGGTTATTGACAGTTTTATTTTTTCTACCCTTTTACCACCTATCCCTATTCTTTTACTATGCTTAAACTAATGCTACTTCGTGACAATATTCTTCTCAATTCCACAGAATGACAATATGTTGCAATGCGTTAGGGAATTCATATTTTCACAAGTTGTCATTTCTTTTACTTAAAATACTTCCCTGTTATGCTTTATTTATTGAAAACATTAGTAAACATTAGAAGGAAAATGTACACAGCAATAACTTGCAGTTGTACCATACAGTAATGGTTTTATATAGGGCATGTAAGAAGGGTGTGTGGAAGGAGCATTTCTTGGGCAGCTTGGCATCACTGTAATGCCATGTGACACAAAGAGAGCCTGCTACCAAATAATGTGCATCAAATCAGCATGTGATAAACACACTGTGACTGGCTGATACACAAAAGGACAAATCCAATATTTTATTTTAGATTAATTTTCATGGACAATCCAGAACTTTCTGGATGACTGGTAACTGTGCCAGACACCGACCGAGCGAGCTAGAAACTTAGCTATGAACTAGCAGCATTAACAATGCCAGAGAGAACAGCATGAGGGAAAGCAGCCAGGCCACTGCTGAACCCTGGCACTAGGCAAGCAAGCCCAAATACTCAGAACCCAACATTCGGCTAGAAGCTCCATCAATAACAACAAACAGCGTGAATATCAGAGACCCAGCACTATGCAAGAAGCTCCACCAATAACAGCAAGCAGCCTGAATATCAGAGACCCAACACTATGTAAGACATTCCACCAAAAAAACCAACAAGCCTAAATACTCAGGACCCAACATTCGGCTAGAAGCTCCACCAATAACATCAACCAGCCTGAATACTCGGGACCCAACATTTGTCAAGAGGCTCTACCTATAAAATCAAGCAGCCTGAAATAAGGGACCCAATATTAGGCAAGAGACTGCATCGAGAACATCAAGAAGCCTTAATACTTGGGACCCAACATTCTTCAAGAGGCTCCACCAATAACAGCTAGGAGCCAGAATAGAAGGGACCAACATTAGACAAGAGGCTCCATCAAAAAGCCTTAATATTTAGGACCCAACATTCGTCAAGAGGCTCCATCAATAATAGCAAGCAGCCTTAATACTCAAGACTCAACATTCCTCAAAAGGCTCCACCAATAACATCAAGCAGTCTGAATACTAGGGACCCAACATTCCTCAGAAGGCTCCACTAAATAACATTATGCAGCCTAAATACTAGGAAACCAACATTTGTCAAGAGGCTCCACCAATAACATCAAGCAGTCTAAATACTCAAGATCCAACATTCCTCAAGAGGCTCCACCAATAACATCATGCAGCCTTAATCCCCGAAACCCGACATTAATCATGAAGCTCTACCAAAAACATTAAGCAGCCTTGATACTTGAGACCCAACATTCGTCAAGAGTCTCCATCAATAACATCAATCAGCCTTAAAACTCAGGACCCAACATTCGTCAAGAGCCTACCAATAACATCAAGGAGCCCCAAAAGAAAGGACCCAATATTCGTCAGGAAGCTCCACCAATAAAGCAGCCTTAATACTAGGGACCCAACATTTGTCATGAAGCTCCACCAATAACATCAAGGAGCCCCAAAAGAAAGGACCCAATATTCGTCAGGAAGCTCCACCAATAAAGCAGCCTTAATACTAGGGACCCAACATTTGTCATGAAGCTCCACCAATAACATCAAGCAGCCTTAATACTAAGGACCCAATATTAATCACAAAGATCCACCAACAACACCAAGACGTCTGAATATTTGGGACCCAACATTTGACAAGGGGTTCCACCAATCATATCAATCAGCTAAAATACTCTAGATCCAACATTCGTCAAGAGCCTCCACCAATAACATCAAGGAGCCCCAAAAGAAAGGCCCCCAACATTCGGCACGAATCTCCACCAATAAAATCAAGCAGCCTTAATACTAGGGACCCAACATTTGTCATGAAGCTCCACCAATAACATCAAGCAGCCTTAATACTCAAGATCCAACATTCCTCAAAAGGCTCCACCAATAACATCAACCAGCCTTAATACTAGGTACCCAACATTAGTCAAGGGGTTCCATCAATAGCATCAAGCCGACTTAATGCTCGAGACACAACATTCATCAAGAGCCTCCACCAATAACATCAACCAGCCCCCACCCCCCCAAAAAGGACCCAACATTCATCATGAAGCTCCACCAATAACATCAAGCAGTCTGAATACTAGGGACACAACATTTGTCAAGGAGTTCCACCAATCAGCTTTAATACTTGAGACCCAACATCCATCAAGAGCCTCCACCAATAACATCAAGGAGCCCCAAAAGAAAGGACACAACATTGGTAACGAAGCTCCACCAATAAAATCAAGCAGCCTTAATACTAAGGACCCAACATTCGTCACGAAGCTCCACCAACAACATAAAGCAGTCTAAATACTTGGGACATAACATTTGACAAGGGGTTCCACCAATCATATAAATCAGCTTTAATACTCTGAATCTAACATTTGTCAATAGGCTCCCCAAATACCAGAAACCTGGAATCTGCAAACATCTGTACTGCTACCCAGGCAGCACTAGGCATGTACCCATCAGGCACAGGGCAATAATAGGGTGATAACCCTAGAGGAGAAGACAGTAACATAAAACAAAGTGCCTGCCAGTAATCCCACATCCGATCCACACTAATGTATTACCTCTCATAGTCACTTCTCCCCTATGAAATCATTCTCCCCCCCAGGTACACCCTACAGTGCAATCAATCTGCTCCCATAGACAATGCTGGACTATGGAGCCGCTATGATAGCAGCGTATTACACCTAGCTCGCCCTGCACTTCTATGTGAGTTTAACCGTGTGCGTAGCGCTATATAAAGAGAAAACACAGTGACGGCAAACCATTAAATACACTTCTCACCTGTGTCCGGTCCCATGCAGACCGCCCCTGTCATCTCCGGTCCCCCCCGGCATCATTATCCTCATCCTCCATCAGGGCCCTCATTGGACAGAGGAAACTAGGGTCTGCGGTGTGATGTAACCTGTGATTGGCAGGGTGTGTAGTAGGCGGGGCGCCGTGAGAAGTCAGTCGTGCTGTATAGATGGACTTGGTCCGAGTGGCCGTGGAGCCCGGTGGTGACGTAGTGCGAGGAAGTCGGGCACAGTTCGGGGTAGAGCTCGTTCTATGCACACTGGCCTTCTCCTGAGAACGTTGCCTGGCTACCTCTGCCTATCACACCTTCCTAGTCTGTGACACAGGACTTGTAGCAAATGAAGTCACAACAACTGCACAGTTGTTCTTAGTTTTTCAGCAAGTATTGAAACCAGTGGATCAGCATGACGACTAGGTAACTGGCATTGTCAGAATGTGAGCTAGGAAATGACTATCTGCAGAATTCTGCCAGTAGTGGTTTCTTTAACCGCTTAGTGGCACAATTCCAGAACATTTTATTAATTCCTAGTTACCGGAGCAATGTTGCTGTTTTTGCTATGTGTTTGTTTACCCATCATTTCCATCTTCCTCATTCATTGCACCTACATTATATACCGTTTTTTAACCACTTGCTGACCGGGGTGTTTACACCCCCTTCCTCTCCAGGCCATTTTTCAGTATTCACTGCTGCAGTACTTTGACATTTATTCCGTCATGCAACGCTGTACTGAAATTATTTTAAATCATTGTTTGGGGACACATAGAGCTTTCTTTTGGTGGTATTTAATCACCACTGCGATTTAATTTTTTTTACTGTATAACGAAAAAAGTACAGAAATTTTTAAAAAAAACTTTTCCCCTTATTATGTTAGGAAACATTTATTATCACCCAATTTTTTGGTAAAATATAAAACACGGGATCATGTCGGGTAAATAGACACCAAACATGTCAACCCTGAAAATTGCGCGCGCCCACGAAACCTCCAAAAACTACAATACCCTAAATTGGCCGTACGACGACGCTTTAAAAGCTTTTACTGCTCATCAGTTAAGGTTCACATTGAGCGATTCGCAAATCGCGCGTTTGTCGCGCGATTTGCATTTTGCGCGATATCGCGCAAATGCTTGCATCAAAAACCATTGAATCGCGGCAAAATCCGCTCCAAAAAGGGTCCTGCTGTAGCGACACACAACCCGCGACAGCAGGACCCTTTGCCCCATTGCAAAGCATTGAAGAGCGATATCGCGCGGTAAATAGCCGCGATATCGCGGGAATGGCCGCGCGATAAATCGCTCAATGTGAACGGGGCCTTAGTGTTATCAGTGATTGATGGCCCAGGCGGCACTGCGGGAGGGGGGTGGTGCGCAGGGCAGCGCATACAAGCGATCGGACAGCTATAGAGCCGGCCATCGCTTGTATGTGTAACAGCCAGTAACGGCTGTTGCCATTTAACTATTCACAATTAATATCATAAGCAATTACATAATAATGTAATTGCTTACGATGTTAATTGTGAATGCGCATAAAATGCCATCCATCATTTACAGCAATGGATGGCATATTATGAACGGTCACAATTAACACTAAATAAATTGCTCTTTCTTCATTCATCCTGGTGTGTGAGCAAGCGCAGATGGTCAGGACGGCAAATTCGACTGGGTCGGCATTCTCGACAGAACACCGGCCTTTTCACTGCCAGCCATAACCCAGTGCAAGACCCCCTCTGTTTCAGTCATTGGTTGCCAGGACTGCTTGCTTCCTAGCAACCAATGGCAGCAGACAGGCAGGGTCAGCGCCTCAAATACAAGTGATCTGGGTGGCTGATATGCTCTCAGCACTTCATGCTTCAGCGTTCAGAAGCCAGCTGAAGTGCTGGGTAAACAGAGGGTGAAGCACATTCCTGTGTTTCATCAGCTGTGTGGAGTTACAGGGGGACATTAGGCGTGTAATAGATCCCTGATGTCTTCATAAAGAGAACCTGTCACCTTCAAACATTGTCACTTAGGAGCTTGTTAGCCCCTTTGTGATGGCAAAAATTAAGTGGAAAAAAAGTGCTACAAAAGTAAAAAATGAATAAAATAAATTTTAAAAAAGGTGATAAGTAATACAATAAAAATATAATAAAATGTGATAAGTAAAATAGTAAAAAAATAAATTTGAAAAATAAATTAAAACCAACCCTGCATCCCTCCATCTGATTCGAATGAACAGGTGTACTTAAGGCTGGGCACACACCTTACAACCATCGCAAGACTTTTGTCTTGTGATGGTTGTAAGGTACTTTAAAAAACGTACGATCTGCCTATCTTGCATAGGCAGATCGCACTTGCGATGATCGCAAGCCACGCCCCCTGAGGGCTTCCGATGACCGCAATGCCAAACGGGCTGTGTTTGCATGCGCACACCGGCCCGTCCGGCCTTTATCTTACGAAAATGCTACAGACCCGCCGAACATCGTACGATGCTCGGCGGGTTTTTCGAACATGTTCGTAAGTTAAAAGTCGTGCGACCTTACAGTAGTAGAGGTCGCACGGCTTCCACACACCTTACGATAATCGTACGATCGGGGGATTTCCCGTGATTATCGTACGATTATCGTAAGGTGTGTGGGGACCTTAAGGCATGCACATATACGTAAACAGGGAGAGAGTGAGAGTTCCAACAAAAACAAGATAAATGAATTAGTGCAATGGGAACACACACCAGCAGCTGTGCATTGTAGTGCAGCTGCTGGTGTGAATGGAGCCTAAATGACGGGCTCGGTATGGATACAGATTGAGTGATCATTCTGTCCGTACTGTAATTCGGACCAATGCTTGAAGAACATTTTACTTACCTGACCTTGTATTTTAATGCACTACCCCTGCTGTATAGGGTAAGTATGTTTTACCTTCTTCCTCCAATGTTTGTTTTTCATGCTTTCACAGAGCGTTTTTTAATCCCAGAGTGGGAACTACGTCATAAGCAGACCTTGCATTCTTATGCAAGGCCACTTTGAATGTATGTCCTTTCAAAATGACACAATGGTGCAGTTCCTTATAGTTTATAGTTTATCTCAACCTAAGAAGAATTATATCATATACTGCAGCTTACCAGACCTCAGATGTGGTGGCTGCGTACGTTCTATTTTTTCAGACATTTTTGCTTTTCAATATGTTTATTGAAATGTTGTAATAACTACAATGAATGTTATAATGTCTATGTTGGAACAATGCAGAGTGACAATAAGTACTAGTACATTATTATTATTATTATTATTATTATTATACTGGTTTTATATAGTGCCAACAGTTTGCACAATGCTTTACAATATAAGGAACATTACAATCACAATACAATTCAAGACAAGATGGTAAGGAGGGCCCTGCCCTTGAGGGCTTACAATCTAAAAGGGAGGGGGAAGTGATACATGAGGAGGTAGCTGTGTGGGGATGAATTGTTTGAGAAATAGTATAGTATATATAGTATAATATTATTATATGGTAAAGGGAAAATACTGAAAGTTATATGATCCACACATAATTAATGTAACATGAAGCATGGTCACATTCCTCATCCCCCCTCCCCACCTTCAAACCGCAATTCCCCCCCCCCAGTGTACACTGGCAACAGGACAGAGCAACCAATGAGAGACTGTTATGAGTATGTATGTCTCCCTAGACAAACACTAGGGGGTTAATGGCCAGCAGTACATGCTGAGAGGAGATAAATACTTGAGGTAGACCATGTATGCGCTCTGTTTCTCACGGGGCCCTGCCTGGGGGAAGGCTGCTATGGACTGTTTGATTTGGCTGGGCCTGAAGCCTAGGGACTAGCCATGTGCTTGCACAGAGGCCTGAGTCGGGGGGCCCAGTGGCTGCCACTGATACTAAGGATAAAGATGACTATTGGTCTGTCAAACCAGATTTGTAACCGATAACGTAATTACAAGAAAATGTATTTGATTCGCTATAGAGAATAGCGCATCAAAAAGGCGGTTACTTAACCTCCCTGGCGGTATGATTATTCAGGATTTTAGCATGCCAAAGCGGTACATTGTTTTTCATGGCAATTTGTTGTTTTATATTGTAGGCCTGTAATTCTTAGTAAATCTTAGGAATAACTCACCTAAATCTGTCCAAACAAGAGTCCAGTAGACATCCCGGGTATGATAAAGTTTGAAAGATACAAAGTAAAAGAATATTGTAGCATTTGTATCCAACTTGGCAGCTGTTGTTATACTTTGGGTCTGTCCCATTTTATTAAGGAACCGCCGTTTTTGATGCCCTATTCTCTATAGCGAATCAAATCCATTTACTTGTCTTCAATAAAAGTCCTTCAGCATCATATCTACACTCTGGGTGCATGTATTAATTGTTTGCAAAAGTCAGAATATGCCTTTGAGGGGAAGGGTCCAAGAATTGGGAAAATCAAAACATAGGATTCATTGAAGAAGATAATAAATCCGTGGGTCCCAAATGTTCTCAAATTCTGGTAAACTGTCACGTGCAATAATATTCCCAATTTTCACTTATCATTATCTATCAAAGTTTGGTTTTAGTTGATATTAAAGTGACATTAAACCTTTACATGTTTTTGGATATATCTACTGCTAGCAAGCAGTAGATATATGCAAAAAGTTTCCAAAAGGGTTAAAGCTTACCTGTGTCTCCGCCGTACGCTCCCGCCCTAAGACCTGGAAATTCTTGGGCGGCCGCAAAGGATCATGGGGCAGGTGCATGCACAGTACAGATCTTCGGTCGGGGGAAGAGGAGAGACACAAGGTAAGTTAATGCATGCAGCGTGCACCCGCACAGACTCCATGGGACAGGAAGAGACAGGAGTCAGCGATGGATCACAGGCCGGCACCAGGAAAGAAGAAGATGATTGGATCAAGAGGCACCATTTAAGGTAAGTCTTTACACTAGCATGGGGGGG
>NW_017306521.1:161148-176525 GCF_000935625.1 Nanorana parkeri | reverse complement strand
TTGATTGATATTTTTTGCCCCTAAAAAGAGATCAGAGATTGAGAGTGGTTTAGTATTCCTGTTATTGGTTTATTGAGAAGGGCTATACATACATTTTTAGGTATATTAGGCATATAGGTTGGTTGGTAAAAAATTAGGTACCTCGGCTTATATTCGGGACGGCTTATACTCGAGTATATACGGTAAATTAAAGCATATATTATTTTCCAGAAGCATCTTATAATGGTACCCTGCCTCCTGATATGAAACATTGTTCCCCGATAGCTATTTTGTCTGAAATATTGTGAAGGTGAAATAAGTATAGGTTACTAGAGGGCGGGGGCATATTGTTGTGCCAAAATGCACACAAAAAATGCCTTTTTCACATGCATTTTTATGCACTCCTATTGAAGTTTATGGGGATAAAAACACACCAAAAGAACCACTTGCACCTTTCCAAACATGGCACTGCATTATGTTGCATAGGTGTGAACTGGCACCATAGAGAATAACGTGATTTCCATTGTCACACGTTATAGCACAATAGCAGACACCAATTGCACTAGTGGAAACAAGAGAGATATTAAAGAAGACATTTTTATTAACTACTCGTTTTGGTCTAGGGGGGGGAATAAAAACATAAATATTGACCCGATCCTCTGAGCCTGTTTGCTCTTAGATTCTCCTGCGCTGCAGCCATCTAAGGATCCCCACATTCTATACACAGTGTATAGGACAAGAGGACGCCGATAAACACACCACCATTGCTGGAGTGGTGGAGGAGACAGGAGGAGGGAGTGCTGTTACAACCAGCAGTCTCCAAGAATCAGGTGAATATAACTTTATTTTTCTCCCTAGACCAGAAGAAACACTTAACCCTTGCAGTGTGGGGGTAGCCCTACTGCAAGGGTTAAGTTTGTTCAATGTCTGATTCCCACATTTCCATGTAGAGTAGTTTGAATGTAATAGTAGTACATTGAGTGTATAGGGAGGAAGTGCTCCCTTTATGTTCTGGTGAGGTGAAGCATTAATGTTCATAAGTTAAACATAGCAGAAATGATCTTTGGTCTGTGACTGCTGTGTATAAACTGCATGCTTTGAATAAATCTAGATGTATTGCATGAAGGAATCTTAAAAGCAATAATCAAATGGTCCTTTGTGAGAATACCTTTATGGTCAATTAGATGCCCTTTTCCATACAAACCTTTATCTATCTATCATTTAAATGCAATCATACTCATTCTAGGTGGGAATAATTGATTATTAAAAAGAGGGGCTAGTAGTGTATACTGAGATTGTAATGAACTTAATTCATGTGTGGAGGCCTAGATATTCAATGAATGAGATCATGTTGGAGACATTATTGTTGGCCTTTGTTGAGGTGTGAGCCACATTAGAAGGTCTATAGGGAGTGATCTACCTGCTATGGACTCAATAAGAATCCAATCTGGTGTGTCATTATCAGCATAAAGACAATTAGGCAAGTCTTGTTGTTCTGTAATAACTTAGTATATATGGAACACTCAGACCACACTTTTTTTTCCCATCGGTATCGGTGCATACCTAGAAAACACACTAACAAACACATATAAACTAGTGTACGTGAAAAAAAAATGTAGGGGCCATTCATCCACATCCAGATTACCTCCAGACCAGACCAGGCTGTTTACGGACCCAAAAATGCATCCCAATGTATCCCTATGCTATTTCTGGCCTATGTTCCCACCAGCGCAGTCCAGACCAGACCAATTACTGCTTGTCCTATTTTGTCTGATCTGGAATGCACTGAAAAAACGCAAGGAACGAACCTGTAAGACCATTTTAAGTTACTACAAATAATAATTCAAAATCGCAGCAAAAATGCAATGCACAGTGTTCCAGATCTGGTCCAGGAAATGGTGTGAACCCAGCCTAAAGTGTGACTCATTCTATGAAAGATTGTTTAATTGCTGACATATGTGACAAAAAAACAGCATTTTAGAATGAATGTGGAAATATATGTTTAAAAAGAATCTGCTATTTTTTTTAATTCTGTACCAATGACACAAAACCACATTTCTGTATATAGCAAAAATATTCTTAATTTATTACAAGTGTTTATATAGCACTGAAAATTTTTCTTAGACAGATGTCCCTGGAACAGGAGTCCACATTGGAAAATGTAATCTAACCTGTGAAAGTGGATTTGCCATCACTGTGGGGTTTATTTATAAAACTTCTGGATGGAGCCAAGGAGCATAGGACATTTCTGTGCTCCTTGGCTCCATCTACTGGTGGGAGTGCCGTCTAAACAGTATTCGCATGGGCACAAGTTCTATTATTTTGGCATACCTCCTGCCCAACAGAGCTGCATTGGCATTTATTTTTCCCAAGGATACAAAGTATTCAGATTTTGGGTGGCAGATCCCTTACTATCCCTTGTGGTTCCTGGGTGAGACATTGGATCTGCTTGCAAGGCGGTGCTGGGGGTACGACGGTTGCATATGCTTCATTTTGGACCAGGCCCGTTGCATCTTGTTGTAGTACCCTCTAAAGAAGAGGACACAGTTCAGCAAAACGCACCACGGTTACTACTACTTACTTGCAGAATATTGTCTTCATACAAATAGGGAATGCTTCTAAATTATTGGACTCATTTACTTTACGTCAAACTGCTTCCTTTGATAATGGTGCACGTGTAAACGTGCACCTTGTTTTATATATGTATGGAGCAATACTGAGTGTTTGTTGTACATACTGGTCAACAGTCAACAGGATTATAATTCACTGGTTTTATTATGTATGTATCATTTTAACCTTTTTTGAAAAAATACTGATGTTTTATATTCATTTATTTGACTGAATACCAATAGATATGACACCTTAAAAGGCACAGGTTGTTATTTGTCTGTTTGTACACAAGTTTTATAAACTAGACCCTTTCTCTCTTGGTGAGGATGAATCTACCCAGGAGAGACACAGAAGGCAAATATAATTGACAGGGGTTTTATCCTTTCTCTAGACCAGGGGTGCCCATTAGGTAGATCGTGATCTACCAGTAGCTCTCAAAGCTGATGCTGGTAGATCACGAAGGGTGTGAATGGTGGCCCCTTTATTCCATTTTGGTATATTTATTTAGCTGTGCACACATGATTACCTATTAGCCTGAGTCTGCTGAGCCAAGCTCCCTGACACCTTTCTGCTGGATACTGGTGGTTGAAGTGCTATGTATTACATCAAAGAATATTAGTTCACACAGCCTGTTGCACTGCACTGTTTGCAAAATACAGCAAGGTGAGCCAGGAGAGACAGACAGGGGAGAGAGAGAGAGAGGAGAGACAGCCAGGGGAGAGAGCAAGGAGTGAAAGCCAGCGGAGAGAGGAGAGACTGCCAGGGGAGAGAGTGAGGAGAGACAGCCAGGAGAGCGAAGAGAGACAACTAGGAGCGAAAATGAGGAAAGACAGCCAGGAGGATGAACAAGGAGAGACAGCCAGGAGTATCAACAAGGAGAGACAGCCAGGAGAGCAAAGAGAGACAACCAGGAGAGAAAACGAGGAATGAAAGCCAGGAGAGAGAGCAAGGAAAGACAGCCAGGAGGATGAACAAGGAGAAACAGCCAGGAGGATCAACAAGGAGACAGCCAGGAGAGAGAGCGAGGGAGAGTTTTTTTTGTTGGTAGATCTCATGTAGCTTGTCATTTGAAAAGTAGATCTTAACACAAAAATTGTGGACACCTCTGCTCTAGACTTTCCAAAACAAAAAAAGAGGTCTTGGCTATCCATAGACTTTAATTTCTAGTTCCCAAAAAACCCTCATAATTCTGCTTCTGTTTGAAGGTAATTCTACTCTTCTCTTCATCCAGCATTTTTTACCTGACAGAAGATTTTAAAATAAGATAAATACAAACTGCTCCAACAAAACATGAAAAAGGTAAGAATTTGTTTGTTTGTTTTTGTATTATTATTTTTTGTTATGCTGTGTGAAAGAGTACATAAACATATATAGGGCTTTTCTCAAATCTGACTGCAAGTGGAAATATATTGTACTTCTGAAAAAATAGATACAAACTATGCATGTACAGTAGGGAAAATATAGAGAAATACTACACATACTTGGCCCAATAGAAACCAGAGGCCTGGGGGCATAGCTACTATGTAGAATGAGTCAGGCACGTATCTGCTTGCTGACCTTATGCTTAGAACATGTATAAATACGTCTTCCTTTCTATTATGCTAAACTAAACTCTATGGATATGGATGGATATGGCACAGACTTGCTGTATTTTTAAAGAGGACTCTAATCACATGCGGTCAGTTTTATTTAATATTTATTTAGTCTGTAAAGCAGATCTAAAGTCTGCAAATATTCATCTCCACTCCAGCGATGTAACACAAGCTCCTTTGGCAGTGGTGACATCTGCTAAGCTTCTCGCCGATGCAGGGTGCTGGGCTTTCTTGATTGTTGTGAGTCCCGTGGATGCCCATGGGAGTTTTATTCATCCTGGCACCAAGGCATGCTGAGAATGTACTCTGAGATGAGATTATGCAGCTCAGTGTATATTCTAAGTATGATAGGCAACAGACAGGTAGGTTTGTTTTATAACAGGAGAGGTATAGCAAGTCTCTTCTGCAATAAAGAGCCCACCTGCTCGCAAATTTCTACTGTTTCACTTTAGTTGTGTTTTAAAGCGACACGAAACCCTCAGCTTTTTTTCTCCTTATACACATCTACACAATGAACATTCTCTAAGGCCACATGTATTCATGTTTTAAAATAAAGTCTTCCTATTTTAATCCCTTTAGAAAGTTTTCTGTGCTCACTCTTGTTGCTCTTCTCTCCCCTCACACTTCCTGTCACTTAGTAAGTTGATTCGGGTCACATGCACATCTCTCATTGCCTACAACTTCAATAAGGCAGAGAGGAATCATCTCTCACTGCGCACAGTGGCCTCCCCCCCCCTTCCCCCCTCCCTCTCCTCACTAAACATACTGGGGGAGTTCATCAAAGCAATTGAGACAGTTTTAACCTTTTAAGATAATTTTTTTAATGTGCAAATCTGTCTTTTAATATGTGCCACCGTTTTGACCAGAGCTTGCACTAGTTTTCGCATGTAATTGCGCGTGTTTTGAGGCCTGTTTTAAAAAGTTTGCAACTGTTTACATCTGCACTTGTTCTGCAGCTGTCTGAAACTGGAGCATCACCTAACAAAAAATCATAACTTAAGAAGTCCCCATGATCACTTCAAGAAGCTACAGTTAAACATTTTGCCTTGAGTTATGAGTCTTCTTTCCTGGAGTCTATTGAACCTCATTTATAAACAACAGAAATCTGGCGCAAAGTGCGTAAAATATATTCTGTGCAAGATCAAACACTCGCAATTGCTATGATAAATTCCCCTCAGTATATTTTATAGGAATACGAGTTAAAATATTGGAGCGTACAAACAGGGATATGTATTTATTTGTTTGGATAGTGAGCCTACTGACTGGTATATGGCTTGGGTTCACCTTTCATCACTCAGTCCTCCTGCAGGGTTAGCTGTTCCTGAGACATTCATTGAGGATGACAAGTTCTGCCCGTGTTCTCTGATTTCCATGTCCGTTGCCACTGGTTTTGGTTTATTTTTTGTTAGTGTGTCTTTCTTTTAGTCCTACCAGCTACTTCTGAGCTCTCAGTTCCTGGTCGGAGGGATATAACCTTCAGCGGGAAGGACAGTGACCTTCTTCTCTTTGTTCGGTGTCCATCGTCTGGGGTGCAAGGCTTAAACACCTGTGTCACCTGAGGTCTGCTGGGTCACCCAATGAATTGTTCAAAAAGGGATTTAACAGCAAGTACAACAATCCCCTTATTTACAGAGGTCAGAAGCTCAAAGCTAAATTTGCACACATAAGTAAATGAGTCACAGCAGTGACTCCTCTCTTTTTAGACGGCTCCCGTCTGAGGATCCAGTCACACAAATCTTACCTAAAGGCAAGCTTTTTTTCTGTACTCCCTGCCTCTTTAGATAACCTAGAGTGCTTTGGGAATTCTTTCTCCCATATTAAATGTTTATTAACCATGCATAGTACAGGTAAAGTGAAAGCAGATATAATACAGCAGTATAAACCCCATATAAATGTCTAATTTGCTTTCAACAGAGTAGTGAAGGGTAAAAACCCCTTTCATTTTCTTTATATTTTTATTTGCTCTGCTGCTGAGGAGATTTTCACTCACTTTCTGTCCTGGATACATGAAAGCAAATGAGAGAAAATCTCTTCCCTTCCTAGACAGCTAACTCTGAGAACATTTGCTCCCATTGGGTGATTTCCCTTCACTTCATGTTTTGGAGGCATCTCCAAATATTCTGATTTCCCCTTACTTTGTTTTGTGACAATGGTCAGCAGTAAAAAAGGGGTTAATCGTCACAGTGGGGATACAAATAGAATTCAAAACTTGACAGAGACCATTCCACCCTCGCTCCATCCTAAAGAATTTTTTTTTACCTTTACCTACATCTTGATACAGTTTAAGTAATATAGACCAGCAAGGTTGCAAAGATGCCATTTAAAAAATACCTTAACGTAAAACAGTGTACATATAATTTGTGTGTTTTTATAATATTTATTTTTGTGGGACTTCAATAAACTCAGATTTGATCCGGCGAAAACCCTTTATGAAGCATGGTATAATTTGCTCCAACAGGGGAAAAATTCCTTCCTGACCCCCGAAGGCGATCAGATTACTCCCTGGATCAACTCTGTGTGGTGTAAACAGACTGCTGACATATGTGAGGTGTTTCTTTTCATCTGCATCCTCTGATCTTATGAGGACGATATTGATGTCCCTTGCAGGTTCACATGTGCGCCCACGCACATGTGAACCTAAGGGTGTACAACCCTTAGGTGAACCCAAGGGTTGTATACCTCCTCTTCTGGAATGTGAGACAACTTGGGATGGATGCTCTGATCTCCATGTCCATGGGCTGTAAAAAGAAAAACATAAATATGTCAGATTGAGTACTTATGGATCTCTAGATATTGTTTAATATTGATTAACTATCTCAGTACAACCTAGGACCTCTTTTTTCTCCTTTCTATGCAGTGGGAGAGCAGGTAGGATACAAATCTAGAAGCAAACATGCCTGTGCTCATCCCTTGCACCACATGGCAATGTCCGACATGGCATCACATAGAGATTGCATAGACTGTATCAAGTACCATTAATCCAACTCACTCCCAACTGTGCACCATTGTGTCTGGTGCAAAGAAAGTTACATTCTTATTTCCTCCTCTCATGGAAAAGGAAACAATTAACTGATTAAGTCTGCAGTATGGACACAGCAATGCTCCAAACTACCGTATCTTATATATAGTAAATATGTGGTTGTGTATAACAACCTTCTTTTTTTTATTGATACTCATTATCCCATTAGAGTTCATGTACTTACTGTGTCGAAGGGGGCGGTGTTCTCCCTTCCTCCAGCTCCTCCTAGTTGATGGAGTCCAGGAATGGATGGGATCGGATGTCTTCCCCTATTCCAAGCCTCTCATCTGGGTATCTCATCAGCAGCTATGAAAGAGAAATGAAGAGACAGTTAACACAGATTACACTACAATTATGGCAGAGGATCTAACCCTCCCCACTTTGCCCAAAATAAACAAATATCAATGAGTTTGAGTTCTGCTTTAATGACATAATACAATATGCACAACAGTGATTTACCCCACGTGGCATCTTCTGGCCCCCTCAGTCCCATGCTAATCTGTTACCCTTGTTGAGTAACTGGAACTTCACCATGGGAAAGATAAGCCAATCTACCCAAGAATGCAGCTGACAACCAGACTTGGCAGCAAACCTACATTATACCCCTAAGGTAGCAGCAGCAGTAGGCCCAGAAGCCTTTCCTGTGGCTGATCAGAATCAAACAATGTATTATTCTACTTACTCCTTTTATGAAGTCCTACATGTCTGGGTCCATATCAGGAGGGTAAAGAGGATAGGTGAAGTTCACCTCTCTCCTGTATTCATCTCTGGACCTGCACCATAATGGCCGTAGTTCAATGGCCATCATGTAGGTCATGACTCCCAGCGAGAACCAGTCTGGTTCAAACTGGTAGAAATTGTTGTTAACAACCTGCCAATTTAGTGAAGAGACACCGGTTAGTACATTGGTCAGTCTAGAAATGTCATTCAACCAGAGCTAGTCAAGGAAGCCTATAGAAAGCTGTACAAATGTGCATGGCACTCTGTTGTCTTTTTGGGACTGTGAGCTCTATTAAAAGGTGAGAAAAATAAAGCACAACCAATGTGCTGAACAGGTAAGCAGAAGGCAGGACCTGCACATTTAATGACTGCCCCCATTGACATATAAACTAACAAACTAGCAAGAGTAGCAAGGTGTTGAACTGATAAACATTCAATGACAAGGTTATTTACATTCTGCTGATCAGTTTCATGTGTATATCTAATATGTTCATTTTACAGCTATCAGGAGGAAAGCGAATGACTTGTGATACACTGATTAGATGGGGTCTTGTTATAGGTAGGGAGAACTTGACATACCTCTGGGGCCATGTATCCTATGGTTCCAGCTATGCCTGGGGCAAACTCCTCATCGTGCAAGTTGACAATTGCTAGCCCACAATCGGCAATGCGAACATGTCCATTGCCATCCATCAAGCAAGATGTTGTCCGGCTTTATGTCCCTGCAAAGAGAAAGAGTGTGAGTTGCATCCCTTGGCATGTGTCATGTGGAGCATAGCAGTTGGGTTTAGATAAACATCGTTCCATTTGCTTTCGACACTATAGGGGAGAATTTATCATAGCAATTGCGAGTGTTTGGACTTGTAAGGAATATATTTGACGCACTTTGCGCCAGATTTATGTTGCTAGTGTAATGTTGTTCATAAATGAGATTAAATAGACTCCAGGAAAGAAGACTCGTAACTCCAGGCAAAAAGCTTAACTGTCGCTTCTTGAAGAAGTGGTCATGGGGACTTCTTAAGTTTTGTTAGATGACGCTCCAGTTTCAGACAGCCACAGGACAAGTGCAGATGTAAATAGTTGCAAACTTTCGTAAAACACGCGCAATCAGAAAAATAGTGCAAGCTCTGGTCAAAACAGGCGCAAAACACGGGCATTAGGAAAACTAGTTCAAGCTCAGGTCAAAACAGGCACAAATGTTAAAAGACAGATTTGCACATAAAAAAAAAGATCTAAGAGGCTAAAACTGTTGCACTTGCTTTGCTTAATTTCCTCCCCCACCCCCTTGTGACAGTTTCACTGCTTGTAATCTCCTCTGCTAAGCTCTGAATTATCAAAACTACTGCCAGATGACCCCGCTCGGAGCGCCGCCCACCGGGAAGTAAGAAGACACCTGACGCTGACTCGAGTATAAGCCGAGGGGGGCACTTTTCAGCCAAAAAAATGGGCTGAAAATCTCGGCTTATACTCGAGTATATACGGTACTTACAACAAATCTACAACAGACAATCACATTTACAGCAAATCTACCACAAACATCAAGTTTACAACAACTCACATGATGAATCTCCTCACAAGCAGCTCCCCCACAGTCCCTCCATGGTAAGCCAGGAGGAGAGAAATCAAAGATCATATATCAGTGTGGGAGAGCGGAAGAAATCCCAGCTCCTTGCATAGTCAAGAGGGGATGATTGTGGGCGGAGACTCAGAAGGCACGCCTTTAGCATGTTGTAGTCCTTCACATGAACCAGCACATGGGGTGGCTACTTTTCAAGTCCCATAGGCACCATAGAGAAGAGAAGTAGCCACCCACTGGCAGGAAGTTGAGGCTGGAGAAAAATAAAATGGATTTTGGAGCATTTATTGCTGAACAATGACAGAAAAAGGTGCACAGTCATTGATTATTTATATAATAGAAGTTATTTTCATTATTTCATTTTTGAGTTTAGTATTTCTTTAAGTTTATACATTTAAAAACTGATGTTATAAATCTTTTTTACCATCAGGGCTATTCACAAAAGGGTGAAGAGTTTGGTGGAGAAGGCAGGAAAAGTGAACAATCTAAGACAACATAGCTGAACTGGAAAATGAGCTGAATTGCAGAATGTTTCCAAATCAGCTATGTTGTCCTAGATTATTCACTTCTCTTGCCTTCTCCAAACTCTTCACTATTTTGTGATCAACCCTGTTTGTGTATGAATAATTTCTTTTACAAACAAACATTATTTTGTAGTGTGCACCCATGACACATAATGCACATATAATGATGTGTTTTATAAAGACAAAGAATAGCAAAAACTGTTTGCCTTCAATCTATCTCAATGACTGAAAATCCAGATGTACCAATCTAAATAGAGTTGGTAGGAAAGGGATGGGGTGGGCAAGAGTCTTTCCTTTGGCTCATCCAGTCCCATGTGTAACTTGGAGCTTGAAATATTGGGCTCTCTAAACAAAAGGCTGATTTTTCAAGACACATGCCATACTGTTTTTATTTTGTTATGACTGAATGAGAACACTTATGTGCACATAGCCTGGCAGGGTATGATTTCCAGCATTTCCACAAGAGCCTCTTTCTTAAAGTTGATTGACCTTATTAGACTCATAGATAAAATAGAACAATTACATTAATTACATTTACAGTATTTCTCTTCGGTTTATTTGTTTATTTCATCCCAAAACTGATTCTTAGGTGAAAACTTAATGCATAATATCTACTTTTAGCAAATCAAGGAACTGTTTCTACAGTTTGTCCAAGTAACAAGCTTACAAGGGCTGACAGGAGTTGAATGAAATTCGATGGGGTTGATTTACTAGGGACAAACAGGCTGTTCACTTTGCAAGGGAAGTTTCCCCTACCTTGGTGATTCAGGCAAAGCGCTGATGACTTCCAACATCCAATCATGTGCAAGCAAATTTATTGCTTTTTTTTAAATTCCCCTTGCAATTGATTAAAATGATATTAAAGCCTCCTTTTAAAAAAAATATTTCCTACAAGGAGACCCACCTTTGCTTGAGGCTGCTGCCGTTTTTCTTTAAAAGTTTTTAATTCCTCAATTTAGAGTGGGTCCCCGCAGCAATCTTCCCCTGCCCCCTGTACGGGTGCCACCATCGTTCTATTGGAGGCACCCGTGCGCGCTTATGCCCACAGTGGCTGTGTGCGTCCATAGACACACACAGCCCTGTGGCAAGCCACGCCCCTTCTCTTTTTGATTGATGGCAGAAGGAACCTATGGTTCCTCTGCCATCAGTATCCTCCCCCGCAACCAGGAAATTCGGGGAACAGGGGATCGCTTAGGGACCGGCTGTGGGGACGAGCGTAGCTGACAGGTAAGTGTGGGGGGGACGGGGGGAGAAAAAAGGTGCTGGGCCGTTTTTACACTAATGCAGATAATGCATTAAGGTAAAAAACGCCCAGACCTTAATACTACTTTAAGTACTCTTCCCATAGTGAATTTTCACTGCATTTACTAGGTAAGGGAAACGTCCCCTGCAAAGTGAAAATTCCCTTGCAAAATGAACAGGTTATTTGGTTTAGTAAGTCAACCCCACTGTCTCAATAACAGATTTAGCAAAAATGAATAAATATAATGTGTCACAACTCCCCAGAACCTGCCTTCTGAACTTCTACTCAACGTCTGAACAATGTAACATTATCATTGCTTGCTTAAAACAATGCAGGATGGCATATGTAGTCTTGAGAAATCAAGATTGCACCACATCAAGCAGACGGAAGGCAGCACTCATCACATAAAATGGATTATTTCAGGCAAGCTTTGATTGCATTATCAAAAGCAATTCCTAATGTATTATTATATGTGTTATTGTACTGCATGTATTTTTATATTATTGTGTAGTATATAGTAACTGTAGAAAATACACTATGTATAGTTTTTTTTAACATTTGTAAGACTGTATTTACAATACTATTGATGCTACAGAAATAAATATATAGACCTTTTTTTTGCATCTTATTACAGGTAATATGTGAATTGCCAAACAAGTATTTAAAGCTTTGATTGCATTATCACAAGCAATTCCTAATGTATTATTATATGTGTTATTGTACTGCATGTATTTTTATATTATTGTGTAGTATATAGTAACTGTAGAAAATACACTATGTATAGTTTTTTTTAACATTTGTAAGACTGTATTTACAATACTATTGATGCTACAGAAATAAATATATAGACCTTTTTTTTGCATCTTATTACAGGTAATATGTGAATTGCCAAACAAGTATTTAAAGGAGACCTCCGGGAACTCGGTAACCTGCAGCTTTGGGGGAGGTAGATGCAAAGCTGGCCACACATTTTAAAAACTGATTGTTCAAATTGTTCAAGTTTTCTCCAAAATCTTCTTTGGTTTTACCAACAACTATGTAGAAAATGGCCTACCTTAACAATGTTTCAACTTGTATACCATCAGGTGGACATGTTACTGCAGAATTATGACTCGATCCAGGGTTCAACCATTGACCCTGTTCTCTGCATCTTTTGAATGGAAGTCATTGACCTCTAGAAGCCTGTGGGTTTTTCTGACTACCCAGAGCACACAGAAAATAGGAGATTAGCAGAGAAGGTCAATATACCAAAGATGTAAATGTAATGTACCCATTACACTAATCTCCCCTTAATCTTCAGCTGCCTGTGTTTGTACTTCTGTCATGTATAGATAAAGCTACTGATGGAGTATATGTAAGTAGATCAACTATAATGAAGAAAATATTACTGATTAGAACTGATATTTCTGTCTGATGTTATTTGTGCAGAATATGTCACTTTTTTTTGTGCAGGAACATGCCACCTTTATTACACAAGCATGGTGGACATGTATAAATCCAACATTTCAGGGATATGCAGTCCTCCTTTCTCAAGATGGAGTAAAGATGCACCACATGAAGACATTTTTTTTACTAAGCAAACTGCTATTCATAAGTTTGATTTGGCAATCAGAATTTGGTCAATTGTGCAGTTGAAACAGGGCAATACATTGACAGGTTCATAACATTTGATTGAGAGGTCCAATGGAGTTAGATTGGGGCAGTTTGGAACTTATCTCCTTATGGACGCTAAGATATACCTTTGATTGCATTGTGACTATAGCAGAAAAATGGAACTGAAGGTTCAGTTACTCGAATTACCAAGTGTATGGCCTACTATTACAAAAAGGTCTTAAGGTAAGTTTTTAAGAAATATAGTGCTGCAAAACCATTTCAGGCAGTTGTTCATTTCATCGTTTTAAGTGACCCTTTTTCAGGGCTGATTCTAAAGTTGACTGATGACTTATTTGTCAAAGAAAATTCCTGTGGTGATGTAATGTTTTTTCTTTATCATTTTTCCTACATTCTTAGACAGTTGTGACACAAATGAAAGTTTCTTTTTAATTTTTGTCCTGGAGTGGGTCTTTAATGTGGTACTACAGATCTTCCAGTTTGCTAACCACATGGATGCCAGTGGGTGCAATCCAAGACTCTAGAGCAGCCTTTCTCAACCAGGCTGCTGTGGCACATTAGTGTGCCTTCTGGCTTCCTCAGGTGTGCCTCGAAATGTTCACAAAAGTCATGCCTCTAATGTGAAGAAGGTTCCCGATGTGAAAGAGGGGGCTTCTGATGTGAAAGGGGGGGCTTCTGATGTGAAACACTTTTTTGTGTGTGTTTTTGCTTAGAGGTCTCTGCCCAAATCTTGTATAATGGTTTAATATGGCTTTTGGAGAGACCCCATGGCGTTTTTTCATTCACAGTTTTTACATTTTAGACTGGGGTGCCTCAATAATTTGCATACCTTTTAAACGGTGTTGTGACTGAAACAAATTGAGAAACGCTGCTTTAGGGAATGGAGATGCACAGACGCAATGCTTGTCTCTTGCCTGCAATATTTCCCTGGCTTTAAATGCCAGTGAAGTCAGGTTAAATATAACTACCGGTACTATGAGGAATTTAAAGATGTAACCTTTTTATAAAGGTTTGGAAGTGCTTTGATTTACAAAACAAAGTCTGGGGCAAAGTACAGAAATCTTTTAGAACTAGAAGACAATGTACACAATATACTGGTTAGATTTATATTTTGTTATATCGACATTTTTTAGCTGGGGTTTAACCCAGCTTTTAAACCGAGAATTCTTTTTTCTATAATACTATAAACTTTTTATACATTTTCTAGTATTTCTCTGCTACATTTCCCCACTTTTGAATGTTGCTTTTAGCTTCAGCTCTAGCATAGACACATTTAAATGTGAGTAAATGTGTGTAAACACAGTGCACGTGAATGCAAAAAGGGGCAAATATAAAACATCAGTCTTAGATATGGTAGCTGCATTAGTTGTCTTTTATAGGCTTTGTTTCTTTTCTTTTTACCTGAAAATTCTGTAATACACTTCCTGTTCTATAGTTACAACACTAACTCATTGTACTGTATCTGCAGCAAATCAGTGTTGTCACCCTAGGGCGGGAAGTGTTTTAGGACCACAGAACACCAGCCCCTCTCATTTTCTCCATAGAACAAGGAAAGGTATTTTTTTCAAAGAAATTCGGATCCGAAATTCGTTAACGGAATTTCGTATTTCGGATATAATTCGGAAACTGCCATTCGGATTTCGGATGCTCCGAAATTCGGAATTTCAGGAAAATTCGTACGAATTTTGACTCGTAACTAAACGAATCGCACATGTCTAGTATTTTGTAGTGCACAGAGAAACCTGGGAACAATGCTAACTAAGTTAGCATAGGCAGAACACAGGACATTATTAACTCCCAAACATTCTGGCAGGATCAACAGGTATTTTTGCTTTTATCAAACAGCTATAACAAAGCACTTTTAATGGCATGTTAAACAGACCAAAAGGAAGCAAATTAGAGACGTTAAAATTAGGGTTGCACAGATACCAAGTACAGTACTCGGTACAAGTACGAGTACATGTACTGATACTTTTGAGCTCCAAGACTACACTAGAGAAAAATGCAAAAATTAGGAGGCAGCTGTCATTTGTAAGGAGCACACGGAGCTCCAGGGATTTGTATATCTCTGTTTTAATGTACGATTTTGTTTTTATAAATATAAATAAAGGGATGCACAGATACCAGTTTTGCGAGTACGAGTACTGGTACTTGCCGAGTACTTACAGATACAAGTACTGATACATTTATGTTTATTGTCATGTGACAGTTTTTCTAAAACAATACAGACTAATGATTTCAGGATAGTGGTGGAGTGCCAGAGCCAGATCCTAGCTGCAACCGCTGCAAACCTGGTAGTTCTCATGAAAATGCCAAGTATCGGCACTGGTACTCGAAAAGTATCTGTGCATCCCTAGTTAAAAACAATGGATGCCAAAAAAATCAATGCAAAATCACAGCATTCATTGCTTTGACAAATCCTTAATCTCCCTGGCGGTATTCCCGAGTCTGGCTCGGGGTTAACTTTCAGTACCAGGAGCGGTAACCCCGAGCCAGACTCGGG
>NW_017306521.1:130031-161040 GCF_000935625.1 Nanorana parkeri | reverse complement strand
TTATAATTATTTATTATATTATAATTTCTTATAATTATTTATAATTTATTCTATTATAATTTTTTAATTTCGTGTTTCAAACTTTATCATACCCGGGATGTCTACTGGACTCTTGGTTGGAGAGATTTAGGTGAGTTATTCCTAAGATTTACTAAGAATTACAGGCCTATAATATAAAACAACAAATTGCCATGAAAAACAATGTACCGCTTTGGGATGCTAAAATCCTGAATAATCATACCGCCAGGGAGGTTAAGGATTGCTGAAAAGGAGGTCTTTCTCTACACCTGCTGATCAGTGGTAAAGCATGGGACAGATTTGATTCATAATTTGTTCAGAAATGTGAATGTAGCCTATGAAGATAATTGATTATAGATCCAATAAGCCTTTATCTATATACTGTATGGTGCGGTAAAAATGCCCCCTTTCTAGTTGTCTTAGTTGACATTCTGGGTTGATTATAGACTTACAGTAGATCTATGAGGAAAAAAAGAATACCGGGCAACAAGTTGATCTTTCACTCTTCTCCTGAAAATGATAAGAACTACATATCTGCAAACAATGCATGGAAAGCCGATATTTCCCTTTGGGTAAATATTGGATGGTAGAAAAAAACTGCTGTTTTCTATATCTCACAGATCCCTGTTCCTAGCTCTGGTCTACTTCACTGTGAATTATCCGTGACGCATCAAAGTGAGTGGCTGTATTTCTCATAACATAAATTGAAGGACAAAGCCAACAGGGATCATGATGACCATTATACAATGGCTATGGTAAGTAGACGTTCCTGAGAACTTAAATGCAAACTACAGATCTCACCTCCGAAATCCATAAGAGATGTAAGAAGTGAGTGGATGATTCATGTCATTGGCATCTACCCAAAATTTAAATATCTATATGAGTGGTGTGACCCTTTAATAAACCAGTAAAAGAGAGGACCGTTGTGCAGTATCATCTAATGATGAACATATCATTAGAAAAGGTCTGGGTTTTGCCAAGATATAAAACATTTACAATGGACATAAATTATTTAATAAAGGTCGTTATAGTTTATTTGGTATAGGGACAAAGTTGATTTAAATTGGAAATGCATGTATGAAGAGCATGCTGCTGTCATCATCACATTTATTAATTAATTTCTCAAGACCCATTACTTGTTTATTAGAAGTATACGGCTGATGTTGAAACAGCTGGATGAAAGGAGGTTTAGATGACAAAGGCTGCATATTTTAAGGAAATATGTGAACTGCCATTGCACCTCTTCTTCTGAGAATACAGTAATAGTTGCCTGACTGTCAATCAGGTGTAATGACTTCAGCACAAGTATGCAGATCAGGAGTTCTGACTTCAATGGTTGCATACTTGTTTTAGAAAAAATAGCCGAGACAGCCAGGCCACTACCTGTAGAAAGACCGCTATGGCAACATTGATATCTCTCACTAGTGGTTTCCTTATGTAGAATTAGGCTGGGTTCACACCAGATTCGCTGGGGCTGTGCTGGCCCTTTTTTTTCGTGCAGCCCCAATGCAAGACAAGGCAATTTGCCTTGCTTCGATTGGGCTCAGTTCACACCACCGCGTTACAGTGGTGTGCGATAAGGCTGGGTTCACACCTGGGCGTTTTTCAGCGCTGATCGAAGCGCTGAAAAACGCTCAGCAAGTGAAATCCCATAAATTCCTATGGGCATGGTTCCCACCTGGGCGTATTTCAGCACGTTTCAACGCGCGTTTCAACGTTACAAAGCGGTAACCCTGAGCCACACTCAGAAATACAGCGTAGGTCTTACCTTGTCCGTGATCCCCGCTGTGTCCTCCGGCCGCTGCCGTCTTCCGGGTTCCGTCTCTTGCGAGCGTCCGCATCGCAGGGGGGCGGAACCGGCGGGAAGTTTGAAAGTAAAAAAAAAACAAACAGAAAAAATAAAGGAAAAAAAAATCATACAGCCAGTGAGTTATAAAAACGAGCGTCGAACGCTGAAAGACGAGCAGAAAAAACGCACCTATAGTACGCCCAGGTGTGAACCCAGCCTTAAAAAGAAAATAGAGGAAAATATTTATTTTGCTCATAACAACTTATGTTGGATCTGATGGATTATTATGGGAATGCCCAATGACATGCAAATTCACCAATCAGTACATTTTATAAGCACCCAATAAACAACGCACTGAATGTGAGCAGTTTAATCCTATTGCTAAATCTATCCCCTTTGGGTGTCTTAAATATACCATTAAACACATTTTATTATATATTGTATGTTAGACAAGTGCAAAAAATATCCTGCAAGAAATCCAGTGCTGTCCTGTGCTCTCTGCAATGTTGTCACAAGATGTGTTATCACCCTTGCCTAGTTCTTCTCTATGAACTGCTCCCCCATCTTATGGAGATAAGGAGAAGGGGAGATGTTCTGGGGACCTAATACTTCCTGTACTACAGTGACAATATACAACTATCTCCATGGATACAGTACAGTAAGTAAGCAATGTCACCCTAGGATAGGAAGTGTGTTTTTAAATGCAATGTGGTGTAATAAAACGCACATGCAGTGGCTAGGTGTGTTGGGGTGCCATTAGGTAAATGGAACCCCAGCACCCATCCTGAATGATTGCATGTGTGAATAAGGTTTGCAGACAACGTTGTCTATGTTTTATAGTAATTTTTGGCAAGATGCACAATGATGGTGTTTTGTATGTCATGTTCAAATAAACTTTTTTTAATTACTTTGTCTGTCCCATTCTTTATGTAACCTCTGTGGTCGGCTATTTCTAGTATAGCTGACAATTTTTGTAGTTTTGCATTCCTTTTGGTTGCAGACCGTGAGGACGGACATTCAATTCACATAGGGGTTAACACTGTTGCATTCGGATCTCTAGAGAATAACTGTTTGTGTTTAAATTGAACCCCAGCGCACTTAACATTGCAATATGCTATGAGGGATTGTGTGCGGCATCGCACGCGCTCCAGCATCACACAGATGTGACTGAGCTGTATGGATTAAGATACAAATGTGGAAATGTACCATCAATTTAGCTAGTCAGGTCCACTGGGGAATCTATTTGTGGATAGAGGTATTAGAATATGATAAGGAAAAAAGATCTATAAATACATATATATTCTGTATATCAATATTACATTACATCCATATTCTATTACACATAAATTACTACTGTTGGAAATCTACAGTAAATATGGTTTTCTCAGCCCAGTCATTCTTTGGGAAAAGTACAGCCACTGGGTTCTTTTTTTTTTTCATCAAACACTTTTTCCACTGTATGTTCACATGAATTCCATTCTTAAAATCCATGTTTTTCCATAAAACCACATCCATTGCTAAATGTCTGTCCAAAGCAGACTCAATGTTTTGATAGCATATTAAAACATACAGTGCAGACTAATGTATATTGTCTGTTTACTGCTTCATTTTAAAAGCTATACATTCTGTGTGCAGTATCTCTAGCTGAAAATGCCGTTTTAGCATCTGAAATCACTGTATTTAAATTCATTTTTCCATATGTGTGCTATTGTCTACATAGTAATCTTTTGGTTTCCATTATGTTGGAAATTAAATGGCAAATCTTACTGAGTAGGTATTTTGGATTTGAACATTTGGAAATATGATCATGGATTTGGACTGATAAATTGTACCTTAGTCTAAGATATATGTCTGCAGTAACATTAAATCAGTATTATTTCTTATGATAATTTTACTGATATGGTAATACAAGCACAATAGTGTCCTCTTTGAACTAAGGCTTCATTTTCCTTATATGTGAACTGTATTAAAACATGGCATTCCGGTTCTGGCTCTTGTAACTTGGTTGGTAGGCTTTCTGTCTTGGTTGTCCCAAGGCAATTTATTGTTGAAAAGATCCTAACGTCACGTCAGGGAGCTAGCGGTGCACAATTCAGAAAAGGAAAGCAGATTTTACTATTGAGTACTAGAGGAGTACCATGATAGTTTTTTTTTTACCTATAGATCCATGAACAAAGTCTCGTGTGAAAGTGTTCCAACAATACACTGGCATCCTGCAGACACAGATACATGAGTTAACAGTAAATACAAATCACTTACAAAGGTGGAGATGGGCTGTTAAGTGTTATGTAATATTTAATGGATTTCATTATTACTGCACAGCTCCTATGTGGCAACTTCTTGAGCTACTATATCTGTGTTTCTCAACCATTTTTCAGTGAAGTCACCCTTTAAAAGAATGCAAAATCTCAAGGCCCCCTAGTCTAAAATTAAAAAAATTATGTGTGGTTCCCCCCAAAGTCTACATGAGACCTTTATCCTGGATATATGTCTGCTTTACATTTTAAGGTGGGACCCTGAAAAAAAGACATGTGTTCCCCCTTCACAGCAGAGTCCCCCTTTGACATTAGGAGCCCCCCTTTCGCATTGGGACCCTCTTCCCATCAGAATCCCTCCTTTTATCATTAGAATCCCCTTTTATATCAGGAGCCCCCTTCACATCGGAGCACTATCTTATAATTTTCAACACTGTGTGGCTGTGGCAGCATGGCAGAGGGTGAAGCAGGTCTAGACGGAGGGGAACCTTTGTCCCCTTCTAAATGCTAAGGTAGTTCCTGAATGCAGCCCGCTCTGGATTAGTGTGTGTATTATTTTATGGTGCTGGTAGCTAGCTCACCTGCACCATGTAAATGCATGACACTGTGCGAAAATTGGAAGGTGCCCTTGACAGAGCCAGAAGGCACGCCAGGGTGCCACGGCACTCTGGTTGACAAAGGTTGTACTGTTTAAATCTAAGCATAATTTAATAGTAGTGCATGTGCATCAGTAATTATGGTAATAAAGTGAAGCAAGAGGTAGCTACTGCAGTTGATTTTTCCCATCATGAATGCTGCCAGGTTGAAGGACTACTAAGTTCTTGAGTTTCCCTGATACTATTTGTCTGGTGCCATGCCAGCACAGGAAGAAAAGGCTATGTCAGAGTTGTAAGTGACAAACTATCCTCCTTAAATCTGGCATATATGAAGGTGCAAGGCTTATAGCAGACTATACATTAAAATGTAATGTCCACACGTTAAATCAAGGCCACTTCACCCTGTATAAAACCGCTAGTGCTGGATAAATGTTGCTGTAGGAAAACAAAGTTAGAGTAAATACTTACCTATCCCTCATCTTTCACATTGCTGGGCTTGACATCTCTATCCTCACAGAGAGATTCTTGACAAATGATGAGTACTCCAAATCTTGAGAGAATATACTTCAGCCAACTGCAAGAGTGCTCTCTCGTGAAATTTGGGATCCTTTTTGTACCCCCCAGGATCTCACTGGAAGGAGCATGATGTCACCTTCATCTAGGCAGAAGATGGGAATAAGGTAAGTATATAATCTAAACTTAAAAATGAGTTCAAGTACCTTACCTATTAATAAAAATGTATCTTATTTGTGTATCACTCACAAGATCCTCAAATCATCTCTGAATTGGTGCTGACACTGTCCTTCCTTCTGGAGGGTGGCTATTTTTGTTCCCTACGGTCCCTGTGTGTGTTTTAAAGTAGTCACCTTTCCAAATTCATTTCTGTGATGGACTACAGTCTCATGTTTAGATGACTACTTTATATTGAGATTGTAGTCCATCATGAGAGGGAGTTTGAAGCAGTGACTACTTTAAAACACACACGGGGACCATGGAGAACAAAAGTAGCCGCCCTCCGGATGGAAGGACAGTGTCAGCACCAATTCAGAGATGATTTGAGAATCTACAGCTGAGTGATACACAAATAACATACATTTTTGTTAATAGTAAGGCCTTGTTCACACCAAATGCAGACCAGATCTGGTCAGGTTTCTGCACACGCAGTGCGGTGGGTTGTGCCGCGTTTTAGATCTGTTTTGGATGCGTTTTTGATGCGTTTAGGGCCGGTTTTGGTAAAAAAAAAAGTTTAACATGGGCTTTCAGGCACTTGCATGCGTTTTAGATGCTTTTTTGCGTTTTAGATGCGTTTTTGATGCATTCCAGACCAGATCCAGAGCAGGTAAAATAGGGCTTGCCGCAGTTTTTTCATCCGGTCTGGATCTGGTCTGGATCCGCACGCTGCGATGTGAACTGGAGGTCAAAATACCATAGGAATACATTGGACGCAGTTTTGATCCGGTCTGCACCTGCTCTGGTCCGGATCTGCTCCGTGCTTGGTGTGAACCCAAGGCCTTAGGGTACTTGAATGTATTATGAAAATGATCGGAATTTTTCTGACTATCATTTTAATTGGCACGGGAGCGAAGTTTTATTCCTTACAAGAATTTTAGTCAATGCTACATGCGATTTACAATTAGCTAAAATTGTGAATTCAGTTTATAAAGCAAAGACTCCCTGAGGCTGACAGAAGTAATGCCAGAGGATCTTGTAGCACAAGCCTCCTTATCAGTGTTTGATCTGTCGAATTCTGCTATAAAGAAAACCACTTCAAATATAAAAGAAATCCATATAACGTCTGCTGTGGTTTTGCACTCCCTCCTTCTATTTATCTCAGTTTTCAGATTATGTTTTTAGTACAGTTGTGGCTACTAAACAGCTGTTAAAAATGTTTACACTGTTGTGAAACTTTTAGACAGAAAATAGTTTTTTTTTTTACTCAGCTACATGTATGGTCCTGTAGTACACCAATGTCAAACCTATGTGGTATATGTACAGTTCCTTGTCATCTGGCAATAATATCTGCTGCTCTTCTGTCACTTCATTATCTCTGCCTAATCTAATTATACTAATTGAAGGAACAGGGAGGGAAAACCACAGAACATTATAAATACTCTGTTATCTTGGTGAAAGACTTCAGGGCTTTCTGTAAATAAGATTTGATCAAATGACTATTGTATTTGGGCTAAACATGACACGCAGGGTATGGAAATGATTTTTGTAATTAATATAATACAGTCTAAAGTTACCCGTAGACATGAGATGTGGTAACAGCATTATAGCTTTTTGGAACTTTGGAAAGTTTGGGTACATACTTTATGTTTGGTTTCTGTACTCTGTATGTCTCTGCTATTTTCTGTCCCAGTTCCCTCTGCTTGCTGTTAAGCTGGCCATACAATGCTTGTTGAAGGAGCCAGTCTGAAAAGTCTTGGCCAAACAGTGACTACAGCCAATCAGCTACAGTTGCTGTTCGGGTATTTTGACAGCGGCACATCTGTCGCTGCCAGAATACAATAGCCAAGCATGGATGGGGAAATTAAGCGATTTTCTCATTCAGCCCATGAGAAAAGAACGGTAAGTATATGGCCAGCTTTAGTTAAATAATAAGTGACACAAAGCAACAGTCACATAGATTATCCAGCAAGCTTGAAGTTGGAGAGAAATGTGAACAGTGTATGGTCATTTAATTCAGCCGGGTAAACTGTAATTTAGATAAAAGAATCTGCGCTCTTGGAAAGATAAGGCTAAAAAGTTAGAAGACTAATCCTAAAGCTGCTATGAATTGGTAAAATATGATGTGCAAGTGATAACACAGCGCTAAAGGTGGATTCCGTAAAAAAGTAGGTGTAAATTATAAATTAATATATTGCCTTGTTCTGAAGGTATATATATATCCACCAAACTGGGGGACTAGTTACCTCCTCAAGGTGTATATATGTGTATATACATATAAGTGAATAACGTCCCAATGAAAAAATATTATTTTTAAACATTATTTACTATTTAGAAAACTTTTATCATATAGAACTCCCATATATAACATACTAAATTAACTTACTATATGTCCACCACCTCAAAAAACAAATGCATTCATATGAACACCTTTTTAATTTTAATTTTAACAAATGAATGTAATATAGAGAATCTGAAACAATCATTTTAAAAATAAGTATTTATCTTGATTCAATTAGCTATAAGTATAGGTTTAATTATTAATCCTTATAAAGCTAATTAAGCTGTAATCCACATGGTTTAAACGAATAATATTTATCTTATCAGGTTTCTATCATCTACTTGTTTTATTAAGGGGTTAGATCATTTTGCTGCAATAGTTTTAAGGACAGAAAGGGTTGTAAATCAATTATTTAATTATCTATTAACTTTTTAAGTGATTTCTAATTGATATTAGTATATATGATCTTGGCTGGGACACAAGGGAAGATCTGTTAACCTTCAGAAGACGTCAGGTGACGAAACGCGTCAAGGGGCAGATCTTTTCATTGTCTAGTAAGCACGGTGCTAGTGGCTTTCAGGCGAAAGCTCGTTATCTCGGTTTTTCTATGTGACCGGCCGATGTTCTAAAATTTTAATGTAAGTTGCTATTTTTTAATAAATATTCATTGTTGGATGTACCGCACCATGAGTGTTGTTTTTTCTCTCCCACTACCCTAAATAAAACACTGATTGGGACCGTACAATATCGCTGTTGCCCACGGATGAGGAGCCGGCACCTGCCTTTAACAGAGAGCCGGGACCTCCACGGAGACTGCAAGGGACGCCGAGACCTCCACGGAGACTGCAAGGGACAAGCGCTGGAAAGTGCTCGATCTGCTGTCAGGTGTTTTCTTGGGGGAATTGGAACGGAGAGATTAGAAGCCTTCTGCTCCTGAGTGATTATATTACATATACTCACTGATTCTGGTGAGTACTGATTACCTGGGGGACGGTTGATTGGAAGATCGAACTTATAAGGACTTTATATTTATTTTTGTTTGCTTGGGGAATTGGACTCAATTGATTTTTATATATATTTTTTATTTCGTTTGCACATTCAGTTTGTCTTATTGAGTACTTTAGATCTAATTTATTTCATATCTATATTAATCTCTCACTTTGCAATTAATTGTCATCTGTCAAATTACATCACAAATCAGAAGTTTGGAGGAACTATTTGCACCTTATCTGTACAACAGTTTTTCGTAAATTTTATTTTATTAACGTTTTGACTCAAAGGTTTGAGGAATTGTCACTTTTTTACCATTCACTTCTGAGATATTTTTATTGTTAACAATTTTTCACATTGTGTTGCATTGTATCCACGTAGAAGTCTATGCTCAGATTTATCAACACAAATGAGGTTTAGACACTTCGTTATCACTTGATGTATACATAGTTGTTTTTGATATTTTTTCATTGGGACGTTATTCACTTATATGTATATACACATATATACACCTTGAGGAGGTAACTAGTCCCCCAGTTCGGTGGATATATATATACCTTCAGAACAGGGTAAACTGTAATACATGCACATTTCCCCAAGTTTTGTCTTATTAAAATGCTGCAAGTAGAGAAAAATACCAGAGATCCAGTGTACGCCTAACATCTTGTAGTGGGCTGAAAATATTGCCTGTGCTGCACTAAAATCCCAAACACTACTGTCAGTCCTGTCCAGTTCTCTCTTACCGTACTACAGAACACCCCTCTTATGTTATGAAGATAAGGGCAGTGTTCTGTAATACAGTAGGGGAGAACTGGGTAGGACTTACAACACTGGTTGGGGTTTCAGGGCAACAGAGGCATTTTGTTGTTATCTCAAACAGGAAGTTACGAATACATGTGGGAATGAGCATGGATTGCAAAGATGTACTAAATGTGTTTTTTTACTCTCCCCAGGCATACACTTTACTAGTAACCTGAACATTAGCACTCAATGCCATGAAGCAGCTCCTGGAATGCATGAAAGGGGAGTTAAAAACACAAACTGCAAGTATAGTATTTCCCCAGTATTAAAAAAAAAAGCCACATCTTAACTCAGGTATACACAGTTATAGTTTTAAAAAAGATAATATTTTGATTCACAAAATGAATGCAATGTTTTTGTGAGGTCAGAAAGTAACTGCCTACCCTCCCAGGAGATCCAAAAATGAACTACCCCTTCCCAGGAGGTTATACATTGCTATACAGCTGCTGAAGTTCATAAAAGATTGAAATTGATGGTCATGCATTTCAAATTAGCTATGTAAATTGATAGTCGGTGACCCTTAACACATAAGTCAACTTTTGTTTCTTGGACAGTTACATACATTGCAAGGATTTTAGCAGACTTCATTGCAGACTCCTGCCAGATCCTGCTTTATGGGTACTACCAACACATGCATTTCAGTCATTTCCTCCATCCTTAATGCTGTGAGATGGTCTACCTACTATAATCACATGTGCCTTATAATAAGATAGAGATTGTCGGGGAAAAGAACAGAGTCAATTACATAAGCAGAAAAGTAACATGCAAGGTATAGATTGCTTCCAGGTTACCATATTTACAATGGAGTGGCAGTTTAATTTTTTGGCTTTTTAGAAAATCATAGCTGGCTGCAGATTGCCATGTAAGGTAGTCAGAACATAATTAAAGGGGCAAACTGTTAAAGGTGATATACCTGAATAAAAGCACAAGAAACATTTGTCTTTTCAATCATTAATTCAACAAAACTATCAGTACTAATTGTGTACTGAGGATTTCAAGTGGTGGTACAGTATATGTAGGGTGTACTTACCTTTTCCCCATAACAAATCTGCATTTACACAACCACAAAGATGACAGTAATATTAGACTGTATTGCATCTCAGAAGCAACAGTAGGAGATTTAATGCAAGAATTCAATTTAACTTCAAAGGTAAGAATCAGAGATTAGTAAATGTCACTTGTGCTTGAGAATAAAAGCTTAGTCAAAATGACTAATTCATGGTAGCGTTTGTATATAATCTCTAATAATAATCTTGTGTAATTCCCCTGTGATTAGAGCTTGTTGAAAGATCTTATGCAGTTAGTCATGTTACACTCTGTACGATGGGTGCTTGTTCAATAGGAGTACTGTGCTCACAGCTAGATTTAATATGCTTATCCATCAAAGGCGTAAAAAACAGAATCTAGCTCTGTTTCCCAAGATACAAATGGAAACACTTTTTATATACTAAAAAGACTTTAAATTCAAGAAAATGCTGGAATATTTTCCCCATATAATGCCAATAAAACAATACTTCCAGATAGAATTTATTTGTTTTCATCTCATGAATGACCCATGAAACATCTTTAAATAAGCCAAAGAAGTACATGTGGTATGATTTTGAATTACTAAAAAATGAATTAACTGCAACTATGAAAATCAGTATCAGGTAGAGCAGTGTTTGTCACATGACAGACCAGCCTCTAAAATGACACTAAACTCAGTAGTTCATAGTTCTTAGGGTCACGGGAGGACACACAGTATACTAACCTCCTCCCGTGACCCAAAGCTCAGTATATCTCGGGCTATTGCCCGTTATACACTAAGAGCGCTGCAGCCGGGACGGATCCCAACAATACTGTCTGGATCTACCCACCTGCGTGAGTGACAGCGGGCTCTGCCTATCTAGCCCCCACTCAGCACTGGAGGATCGGAGAGGGAAGGGGGGGAGTCACCACTCACTGAAAGGAGATGATTGAGAAGTGATCGGATCGGTGCACGTTTCTGCACAATTCCGGATCGATAGAGCCGACCTGTGACAGCTTCTTTGTCACGGGTCGGCTCTAACTATGAGGATGAGTGAAGAACCCTTCAATTACCTACATACCGTGTTGAGATGAGCCTTGGCTTGGATCAGCTTTGTTCAGGTGAGGTGTGGTAAAGTTAATCTGGCCAAGTAGAATTTCGTTTGGAAAAATTAGAAACATTCATTCAATGCTCTAATACTTAATGGGGTCAAATCGATGATCATTTTCAACTGTATAGTGACAAAAAAAATAAGAAGCAGAATGGAAAATTTTTCAAGAATGAACAATATTCTAATAGTGAATTAGGTTTTAAATAGTGAAACTGCATTCAATGCAAAATCAAATGTTAAAAACAAACAAATAACCAACAACATTAATCATTCATGTTATTATCGAAGGTTCTGATGAGAACAAAGGAAGTATACCAGGGTCAAAGCCAGATTCCCCACAAGGCCACCGAGGCCATGGCCTCGGGGTGGCCGGGAGTAGAGAGGGCGGCACAGCCTCTACTGCAGGGGGTCTCAAAGTACAGGCCCATTGTCCAATTCCGGGCCCGCGAAGCGGTAACGTTCGGCCTGCAGCCGGATGTCAAATCAGGTACGCTGTACCTGACTTGTGGGAACAGCTACACGTTCTACATCTCTGTCAGATGCAGACCGCAATACTGCTCCTGTCAGCTCTGGCACTCAGTAATTCCTTTCGGCCGGAGCTCAGAATTGTTTGAAAGGAAGGATTAGTAAGGTCTCTAACAGACCTTACTAATCAACCACTGGATCACCACGGAATGTGCAGGTGATAGGGCTTTGTCTTTTATTTTATGTGCGGAGGATGAAGGGGGATGTATTATTAATCTGGCAGCTGTCACCCATTCAAGTTAATGATCAGGTGACAGCCGCTGCATGTAAATGCTGGAACACCACATGTGATGGTATGTGATATGATTACATGTGGTTAGAAATCAATCAGTATCCCTGGATGCACGATCAATGCGTCCAGAGAGAGTGACTGTTTTCTAATGGCATGTAATCATATCACATACCATTACATGTGGTGTGCAGGCTTTTACATGCAGCGCTAAAGCAAGGAGAAGAGGGGTGGCACTCTCGGATAAAAGCACCTCTCATTGAGGGTGGGGGGGGCTTGGCAGGGAGGGGGACGCATTGAGGAACCTAGCCCTGGGGAAGCAGAGAGAGTAAATCCAGCTTGGGTATGGCCATCTTTAGTTAGATTGAAGGTTATAGTTTTGACAGGTTTTTTTCCAGTGTTTTTTCTAGATACCAGCACTGCAGCCATCAATAATTTTATAATGATTAATTAATTTCTTATTTTAGCTTTCCCTTATATATGTAAGAAACTATATAGACCATAGTTTCCCTTTATACAGAGGGTACTAGAAGCACAGATTTGTTCCTGACAGTTACTTGACAAAAGCAGCATGAAGTTAAAACATAAAATCGATTTTCTGTTTCAGATTGTTTTACAGCACCATGATTTTGCTTCACATATAACAGCTTCAAATCTAAGAAGTTTACAAGTAATTAATAAATACAAAAAAAAATGAATTCTGCATGGATTCCCCAGTAATACATTCTAGGAGACACTTATAATGACTTGTACTGCTATAACATTGTGCTAGTCTATATCAACAGTAATAAAAAGAAACATTTCCTGAAAATTTCTCTAAGCACTTTTTGTAAAGCATTTTCTTGAAAGACCTTTGAGCGTCAACAACATGTTTCCTCTCTGATTAGAGTCTTTCCTAGTTATCTGTCTTTGCCATGGGCTGTATAAATAGACACCGTAAGAATGTCTCTACATCAGCATTCCAGTGGCTGAAAAGAATGACATCAGGTAATTTTCTGTCACGTATTGATTTACAGCTGTGGACACCTATATGGAATATTGTGATGGGGGACAACTCACCAGGATCATTGTCACCGCCTTTGTAATTGGGAACACTGACCAATAGAATAGCTGTGCTTATGTACAATATAGGGGGTTGTTCACAAAGCTGCCGAAGGCAGCCGAGTGATTAACCCAGCCAAAGTGAAGTGAACCGAACAACGTTCAATCTGCCGATTCTTCTTTCAAAAGATCTGTAACTGTATCTTGACGGCAGAAAAAAAAATAAGGGCTGTCCTGTGCCAGGGCTGTGTAAGTCTCAGGACTGGATAGACAAAAATGCAAATCCTTTGAAAGATAAAACAGCTCCCTTCTATAGTATGTATTACATATGTGCATTTATCTGTTTGCCTGGATTTCATTTTTAAAAGATTTTTAGCAGGTTCCATTTACTAAAGATGATCATCTAGTTAAACTGTGTTAAAAGGTAAAGCACAGCATAAAGCATAGTGTTTCACTGTCTGGGCTCCATGATTTCTGGGGCTGTGGCATCATAAACAGTAAATTAGCCAGCTTTTAGTGTCACTGCTTAAAGGTGAGCATAAATGGGATGAGTTTTAACAATTGACTTTTGATTTGCTTAGTGCATTATGACCACCGTAGAATGCCATAATGAGTGCCTTATATCTTCATAGGTGTTTGTTGTCACACACAGATATTGTCCAGCTTGTTGGAGAATCTACGTGAGCAGGCTTCTTGGTGGAGAGGGAAAGCGTATTTTACTTCACATGATGGCTGTTTGTCAAGGCAGGTTCAGCAGTCCAGCATTGTAACGCAGACAGGCCCGGATTACTAACATACACCCCCTTTCTGCCTGGCAATGGCCACCCAAAGAAATAGCATTAGCAGTATGTAATATAACTTTTTCTTACAGTGTATTTCCTCTTTTGCAAATTTCCAGTTTCCATTCACAAAGCATAAATTAAAGGCTAACTCCACCTTTTGCAAACATTCAAGAAATGCATATTTAAAAATATACAAAAATGCATTTCTTTAATTTTTGTATTCAAGGCTGGAAAGAATCGCAACTGTGATCACTCATACAGCGTCCAGCCGTCCTCCCCCTGGTTAGATGCGGCAGAGCTGTCTATATTCCCACATCTAGCCACAGGGAGGACAGCTGGATGCTGTATAAGGTGATTTAATGCAGTTTGAAATCCAGCTGTCTTTCCTAATTAAAACTTCATACCTCAGTACGGAGCTCTGATCAGTTATGAACTAGATTTAATCATTTTCTATCCCAGCAAAGCCTGCTATAAGCCTGGCATTTGCATTGTTAATGAGGAGAAACTCAATGGGGGTGATTTACTAACCTAAACACACGCACGCACTAGGTGCGTGTGATTTTTACACAGCAAAACGTATTTATCAACCAAAAAGTCTCTAAAAGCATATTTCCACTAATGCCATATATGGAAAAAGCATGCACATGATGCATATATAATGCTGCTTCACAGTTTAGACAAAAATGGTTAGCTCATGCATTTACATTCCTGCATTCATCAACGCAAGCAACACAACATAGAGCTAATTTACACAACATTACCTTGCAATTCATGCAGGGCTTTGCACAACACACCTGCTGGGTGTGTAAAGATTCCACCAATAGATCATGCTGGGAGGGAACACACTACAGAGGTGTATACTTGTTTGTGGCGTGTTTATTAGGTTAGTAAATCAACCCCAATGTGTCGCCAGTCTTTGTATAGGGAAATACACACTTTGAATTTGCTCAGAGTGGCTTGTGGTCTGTCCAAAGTCTTGCTCCAAAGAAACACCTAAAATGTAGAATTTTGTTAAAAATTATTTTTAGGTGTGTGTCTGTGAATAGGAACACATAACAAACATATAGTAGGAGTTTCTCAAATTTGACTGCATAAGTAGAAATACACTTTAAGGCCTTATGTATACATTTGGATGAAATATAATGTTCCATACCAACATTCTTTTTTACCAGTGCAAAGCATATATAGAAGTAGTAGTGTTTTGTGAAGTTAATGAGTTTGTGGGGTCAAAGGCAGCCTTAGGTTTATACAACATATGGAGTTGCACAGCTTGCTTATATATGGGAGCCAACCACAACTGGGTTTCAACCACTTATACAGAAGCACAAAATACTTTTAATAAAGCCCTTCTGTTTTCATGAGAAAAACCTGCTTGCTCAGTTCTCACCTCTCTCCTGTTTCTCCACTCTTTTACCAGCTGTAAGTCTGGAAAGCAATGAGGTGGCCAAGTGGTATTCATTGTCGAAACCGCTGACCTCCTACGGATCGAGCAGTACATTTTAAAATGCAGTATCTACTCAGGAGCTTTTATAAAGCAGAGGCACCAAATTCACTGGCAATGGTTACTAGGAGAGTTATCAAGATTTAATTTTTTGGACACATGTGGTAAACTGGCACAAGACTACATTTTTCACAAGACACCTTAGATCCTAAGGTCAGTCCTTTGTGAAATGTCAAATGAATCTCAAGGCACATCAGTTCATTAAAAAAATATTTTTAGCAGTTTAAGTTTACTGTAGAAAGATAAAATGATCTTTACTGAAATAAATGCTATTTCACAATTAGCTAAAAATAGCTCATAAATGTGCCACGTAGTGAAAATTCTTAGTTTTGGCTTAATAGGCGTAAGCATATGGAGATTACTCTGTGAGTCTTGGCACTAGATTTCCTCTGAAGAATTTGAGGTTTCCTCTCTTATTACATGTTATGTGACCATAAGAGCATCCAAAGTGTTTCAGTGTTATAAAGAATTCATCAAAATGGTCTTGGAATGTAACCTTTGTAGGCCTTTGCAGAATCTCAATGAACGATGCATAACATATTCATATTCCTGGAATTTTTGTGTGGGCAAACAACCAGCCTACATATATATATGTCTATGCGATCCTTTCAAGCCAATGACATTTACCGGTATGTTTAATTTGCGGTGCAGGATGCATATAGAGGATTTTAAGGTGTATCGCTCCTCTGCACCAATTTTCATTCTTCTGATCTGTATCCAAACTTCCAGTAAAGTTTACCAACCTCTTTAATTGCATTGCTCCTAGCATTTCAAAATATTGCCATGGTGCCACATGATCTTTAGTTATGTTGCTGTATGACAAAATGGACCATAACTACCTGTTTATCAGGTACCTGTTGCAGGTAGGGATGACAAGAGGGTTTTCCCTTATACCAGGCACCTCTAGCTGGAGGGAAGCACAGGGAGTGAGACAGCACAGACACTGGAACACAGCAGACTGGAAGCATATTAGGCATTAAAGTAGAGATGCACCAATATATCGGTCGCCAAAACATATCGGCCAAAAATTACACGTTTGGCATAATGCCTGAAAGTGCTATTTTCTGGCCGATACAGCAGTACATACATTCTTTCTCTCCCATCAGGGAGGAGAGAAACTGTAACAGGTGGCCAAGCGCTGCGGGAGGAGAGCGCTGTGAGCGACCGGCGTCTCTCCTCCCACACCGCTTAGCCTCCTGTCACGGATCAGAGGAGAGCTGTGTCGGTGCAGGCAGCCAGCACTGTCACAGGACGCTCAGCTCTCCTCCCGCACCACTCGCTCAGCCTCCTGTGACAGCTGTCAGGAAGGAGAGCTGCACAAACACTCAGTGATCGCTGAGTGTTTGTAAACAATTGAGGACATGGCATGTTTACTATATCGTCAGTTATGAATGAATGGGAGTGATCTGCATCACCTCCTGTTCATTCATAGTTGTAGTTATATTAAACACACTCTGTTCTCGTGTTATGAATGAACAGGAACACTCAGTGTAGAGGATTCCTGTTCATTTATAACAGAGGCTGTAGAAAAAGAGATTGAGGACACAGAGTTTTCTATTTTAAAAGGGAAATAACAGGGGTCTGTTTAGACCCCTAATATTTCCCCGAAAGCCCCTAAAAGTAAAGTAAAAAATTACAATATTTAATAAAAAATGAATAAATAAATATAAATAAATCTAAAATATTAAAAAGTTTATAAAAAATACATAAAAATTAAATATTAAAACAATTTTAAAAAGTTAAAATAAAAAACATATTTGGTTTCGGCCTGACATTTTTTAAATTTAGGTTTCGTTTCGGTTTTTGAAATTTTAATTTCGGTGCACCTCTACATTAAAGTATCTTTTACAGTAAACCTGTACTGAGAAAGTATAGAAGCTGCCATTGTTTACTTTTGAAACTTTTGCTTTCCTTGTTGTAATCCTGATCAAATGGCTTTAGTGTTTTTTCAGTTATTGATCCATAACAATAACGCATCTAACAAGGACTTCACCTTGACTTTCATGATCGGTCTGCTTGTTACTGTCTGTAATGTAGCCCCTATATAATATACATATATGTGCTATCACAGCGATTCTTGTTCCTAACTGTAAGGAGTTAACTTGTCCCTGTGTGTGATCTGAAGCAGAGATTTGTGGGGATTGCAGTGCAGAGCTGACACTGGGGATTGCTAATAGAGCTCTTGTGAACTACCAATACCGGCATGGACAAGACAGAGCGCCTCCATAGTGTAAAAGTGTCATTTATTTGTACAACACGCAAATAAAAATGTACTTACAGGAAAGTCGGTGGTTAAAAGCATACAAATGGTGATGAAGTATAAAATCTCTAGCAGCGGAAGTCTGAAGGAGTACAGCACATCAGCGTCCTCTGCCCCCTTGAGTTCTAAAGGTCTACGCTTTTCAGGGGCACGCCCCCTTCATCAGAACCTCAGAAAACTCTCCTGTATCCTGCTCTTTTAAATACAAGGGTGACCAATCGCAGGATTTTTAGCAGATCACATGGTGGTGTTTAAACCAATCTCCGGTGATTCGGATTTTAGCTGACACCCGTCTGACAGGCACACCAGTGTTAACAATAAAACCTGATCGCTACTTATCAGTTGAAAAGAATCATTACCTATGAGTTAAAAAGTGGCTTTTTAACCTTTCAAGCCATCCATTAAATGAGAGTGAGACTGCCATCCTCCAGAAAGGGCTCAATTTTGCCCCCTCTTCGGGGCCCAATAAATTTGAGTTGTTCTTAGACTTGCATAGATTCACTAGAAAACTGACATTACATCGCCATTTTCCTATCAAAGATGCCAAAAACCCACTTTCACTGAATAAGAATTGCTTAGAAGTAGTAACCGAAGTTGAAGACCCCAATCTGGCCCTTTTGGGAAAACTATGGGATGGAGAGGAGTCCAACTTAGAGGCCCTCAACTTCCATGACCCGGACATCTCCCACACACACTTCAGGCCCAAATCCAACTTTTATCCCCTTGGCTCTAAGGGTGATCATATTATTACCTTTTACCAACTACTCCAATATAACAATGCGGCTTTTCACATTGGGCATGTCCTAAAAAAACACTGGGGAATACTAAAAGAAGATCCCTTCCTTAAAAATTCCCTCCCCAGAGCACCTCATGTAATTTTTCGCAAACCCAATGACCTGCATAAACAAATAGCTCCAAGTAAGATTAAGACCCAGAGGAGCTTACTTTTGGACCAGGGATTATTTGGCCAAACGGGTTGCTATAGGTGCAACGCACCAAATTGTGGGGCCTGTGCTTACCTCTGGCACAGAAAAAAAGCAGTTGAGGGACAAAAAGGGAAAGTCTTTTCAATCAAACAATTTATTAATTGTGCATCTACTTTTGTTATCTATGGAATTTTATGTCCTTGTGGCAAATTATATGTGGGACGTACCACTAGAACTCTAAGAACGAGATTTGGGGAGCACAAAAGAAATATAATCAAAAAAGCTGATGATCATTCAATACCTGTACATTTTTTGAATTTTCATAATCACAGTCCTGAAGGCATGAAGGTCTTTGGCATTGAAGTAATCTCATCAGATCTGGATGAGGGGAATAGATACAAAAGGTTATATCGGAGGGAGGCATTTTGGATTTATTCATTAAATAGCCTCTTCCCCATGGGATTAAATGAAGGGATGGAACTGGCATCGGCTTTGTGACAATAATGTTTCGTGAATGAAGGTTCACAAAGGGAAAAAAATAAAACATTTTGTTTCGTTTTGTTTTTTTTTGTCTCAAATATGGTCTCAAGGAAATAGCAACAAAATAAAGTGATATCGAAATGTTTCCTAAACATGCTGAGTTTATTGAAGGGCTAAACAATTGTTATTTTTCAAACAATTCTTATTATTTAATATTTTTAGAAAGATTCAAACGTTTATGTCCCTGCAAACAGTTAATGAGAGTCGTTTCTAATACACCCTTTAGTACACCCTTAGCGATTATTGCCGTCTATAGTCCACTCCCTGTTATACAGTTCACTTTTTATAATTGTACACAACCAGCGGCTTCAGATTATTTGAGGCCAATTTTTTTTTTAAATGTTATCCTCAACTACCAACTCTCAATAAACATATGCCCCATCACTTTACCCTTAATAAAGAAACTTCCTAAAAACGAACTAAGTTCCTTATATTAGGTAATTATTCTTTTCAACTGATAAGTAACGATCAGGTTTTATTGTTAACACTGGTGTGCCTGTTAGACGGGTGTAAGCTAAAATCCGAATCACCGGACATTGGTTTAAACACCACCATGTGATCTGCTAAAAATCCTGCGATTGGTCACCCTTGTATTTAAAAGAGCAGGATACAAGAGAGTTCTCTGAGGTTCTGATGAAGTGGGCGTGCCCCTTAAACGCGTAGACCTTTAGAACTCAAGGGGGCAGAGGACGCTGATGTGCTGTACTCCTTCAGACTTCCGCTGCTAGAGATTTTATACTTCATCACCATTTGTATGCTTGTAACCACCGACTTTCCTGTAAGTAAATTTTTTTTGCGTGTTGTACAAATAAATGACACTTTTACACTATGGAGGCGCTCTGTCTTGTCCCTTGTCTGCTATAAAACTGTTCAAAGGTGTGTTGGTGTGCTGTGGATCCACATTTGGGCGGTACATTGGTGTAGGGGGATAGCAACACCCGGTTATTCAGCGGCTCCTTCGGGGGTGAGCGCTACAGTGGCAAAGTGTTGAAGCCACAGCAATGCAACTAGCATTTCCAGAGGAAGATCAGCAATCAATGTATTTCAGTATAGGTTTCCTTTAAGCTATAAAAAAACAAAAATGTTGACTAATAGTTTTCAATCAAACGTATGAAAGGCAACATCATGGGCATTCACTGTTATTGCACATCTGTGAGGCCTTAACGTGTAATGGTAAAATGATCGTCAGAGATCATTGCGAGAGCACCCCAGGATATATCTGCCTCGGTAAGGCTAAATTAATGACAGGCTTCTTGGATCGTTGTACTGTGTTACACAGATAGTATGGTGTTTGTATATGTTTTACTATTTCTTGTATTAGCTATTTCATAAGAGGCTCTCTTTCTTTCATCCCTTGCCCTTGAGTCTGAATGCATTTGACAGCTCTAAAAATGTTTCATGGTTTAGTAATAAAGAGCAGCAGAGGATAAACTTTTCCAAATGGTCACATGTTGTAAGTGAAGAAGAGACAGGGGATATGGTATCTGGCATCCTGTTATCGGCCATTTGTTTGTACAGAGATAAGCCATAGCATGCACCTAAAGGGAATGTAGATATTTTCAGCAAATAAAGATTTTGAGTTAAAAGAGAACTATAGGCAAACCTTTTTTGGGTGTAGTTCTCTTTAGGGTCACAGGAGGACATTTACTAATGTCCTTCTGTGACCTAAAACACAGCATATAGCAGGCTAATAGTGCAGAGCCACACTGCAACTGGGACAGATGCCGACAATATTGTCGGAATCCCCCCCGCTGCCTGATTGACAGCTGGCTCAGCCTTTCTAGGGCCAGCTGTGCCCGTCCCCTCCCCCGTCTGTCCCCCCAGGAACAGAAGGGGGAAGGAATCCCTGCGGGGAGCAGCGACTGACAGTCACTAATCTCTGCAGGGAGAGGCAGTAGCATCACAAAGGGGGTGCGGCCCGCACCCGGGTCACACCATTGGAGAGGTGACACCAAAATGACTGACAGTCACCCCCTCTGAAAAGTCATGCACTCGGTCATGGACTGAGAGCCTGACAGTTACAGGAGAGAGGAGTGGACCCTGCACCATACCTTATCCCGTCGGATGAACATCCCCTCCTCTCTCTGCCGGCGTCCATCACTAAGATGGCCGCCGAAAGGTATCACCAAGATGGCCGCGCATGGTGATGTCACACACATGCACTATGACGTCACGGCGCGGTGTCACCCGAGACCTGCTCCAGGTGACATCTGGCCTCGGGATGCCCCTGGGGAGAGGATCAGGAACTGAGTAATCAGCGGTATGTGATCGCTCAGTTCCTGATCTATAGAGCCAACGTTTGACAGCTGCAGAGAAACACGTTTGCTCTAACTATGGGGATGAGTGTATTTCACTCTCCCCATAATTTTACTTTAATATTGTTTTACATAAAATCATTTTTATATGACTTTCACATTTTACATACTTTATCACTTTACATACTATTAGACACGAGAGGGGACTCTAGTGCAATATCCATTCTCTCTATTAATAACTGTTGAGATATCATATTGTTTTCAGTGAGTCAAATGACTTATAAATTTGCATTGTGGAAAAGGGCAGCAAAGCACAATCGTTGTGTAGAACAGTAGGTAGTATTTAATGAATAAACATGCCTGCCCCTATGTACAATTTATATAACAAGTTATATATCCGCAAGTATGCCGATTAGATTATTAGACCTTATTCCAACATAAACTTCTGCCTGAAAGTGACTGAAAGTATTGAAGCCAGAGGCAGCCAAGCATCAGAAGGAGGTCAGCTGTGACAGCCTACTTATTAGTACAGATGTCCTTTAAAGTGTATATCAGGGCAAAATCAAAAATAACATTTGCATTACATCTCTGCAGTACATACACATTTTCCATATTTTGTCCCTGCATGTACAGAAAAATACCTGTTGGTCTGCCAGAAGTGCACTCCTAAGCTCCTAGCAGTTTATGGGCTTAATGGTGGCAGCCCCACTCAGTTTTCCTTTGCTAAGCTATTCATATTTTTATACTCATGTATTTCATATTCTTCACAGCCTAGAGGCTAATCATTCTCTAGTCCCAAAAATAACAACTAGGAGGGCTAATTAGAATTTTTGGGGATAACACAGGAAATGTGCAAAAGACACAAGACAGCTTTGAATTTTTGACATTATCAACACATCTTTTTCAGTTTTATGCACTTATCAAATAGATGTTAAAAAAACATGTTGAGTGGTATAATTAACAGACCAATAGGGAGCAAATAAAAGAAGTTCATTGTTAAGGTTTAGATCATTTGTAAGGTGAGTGCATACTGCAAAATGAGGAGGTCGGCCATTGATTGCTGGCTGCTGTGAATCCAAGTCTGGTCTTCTTCATCATAGTTGAAGGGTCCAGGGCTGTATTATACGTTGGTGATTTGACTGCCCTAGAATTATTAGTGAACGCATCTTTTCACTTTTAAAAACTGTTTATTAAAGTAGAAAATGTAAGCAGGACAACTCAAAAATCTAATAACTACAAAGTAGTTCTGTCTACAAATTAGGCTTCATATGGCAATTCAGTCTTATATTAATCTGACTTATTACAAGGTAACAATATGCACAGTCAAGGTATGATAATAACACCAACACTACACCAGTTGACTAAAAGAAATATTACATAAGAAAAGAAAACCCTTAGCTCTGAGGAAGTTCTTCATAGAATGAAACGCATTAGCAATCCATAGTACAGAGTTTCATGGCCGTTGGGTTCCTCTGTGTGGTTAAGCTGGTGTTTCACAAACAGAGCTAAAGTGATCTCCAGCAGCATTCATGTGTAACAGGCTGCTTATGTGTTAAGCACCTCAGAACGCACAGTTACCTTACCTCCATATACAATCATATTGTGGAATCATTTCTCAGTGGATAAAGCTCACCTATGTCCTTGTATTTGCTACTAGACTATGTGCTCATATGCTTGGTCGGATTACACTGGCTACCTGCTGCTCAAAATTTCCATTCCAAAGATCCACCTGTTGATATATTCAAGAAACACCTTTCCCCATACTAATACATCGCATATTGATACATAGTATATTTATGCAATTACCTTTTATGGTTTTATACTAGGAACCCACCAGGTCTATCAGGGTTTTTCACAAAAGGGTGAAGAGTTTGGAGAAGGCAGGAGAAGTGAACAATCTAGGACAACATAGCTCAACTGGAAAGTGAGCTGAATAGGAGAATCTTTCCAAAGCAGCTATGTTGTCCTAGATTGTTCACTTCTCCTGTCTTCTCCAAACTCTTCACCCTTTTGTGAATGACCCTGTATATTATGTGTTCTTGTGTTTTAGGGAGGGGGTTATATATGTGCACATTCAGTAATCTATTGACATATACTGTATTATTCACAATAAATGAAGTTTTGTATCTAATATTAATCTGGATCAATTAGTATTTACTTGATTATGTGGTTTTTCAGCTGATCTCTGATGACTTAGTAAGTGGGAATCTCCGAATTGTCTGTATTTATTTATAACAGAGATATCACCTGAAAAACTTGTGTTTACTTATTTTTATATTTTGGGTTACAGTTTTTGTATATTCTAGTGAACAATCCACTCCTGCCTTGGGTTTTCCGTTCTTGTCTATCTGCCTCAGGCTATGACTGTCTCCTGAAGCATGTCCCCAGTGTCCAACAACTATAGCATGTTCACAGTCCCTGACCATCTCTTGTAGCATGCCCATAGGGGTCTATTCACGAAGCAGCCGAAGGATCTAGCCGTAGCTTCGGGTGGCTTCGACCCGAAGCCACCCGATGTACGGCTGATTTCAGCCAATATACGGCTGAAATCAGCCGTACCAGCCTGAAGTGAATAGCCGAACAGCGTTCGGCTCACTTCGCTTCAGGTCGGTCATTCACTCGGCTGCCTACGGCAGCTAGGTGAATAGACCCCATAGTCATTTACCATCTCCACCATACTCTTTCTATATCTCATTACTAAAACCTTCTAGAGTCTATCTATGACTTTCCATTTATTTTCAGAAAACTATCACAGACTGGCATTTGACCAGTGTTGATGGATGAACGCTAATTAAATTTATTATATTGCATATTTCGTCAGCTCACTGACATTTCCAGATCAGTATAGATCGTTTATAGATAATTCACACCATAATTTATTCTGGACTGATAATGTTATTTGTAAATGTCTGTCAATAAAGATTTTGTATCAAAGTCCCATACTAAGGGACCACTTGTGTTAATTACTTTGTGTGTGTAAATAACTTTGGTGGGATTTAGAAAAAAGCCTAGTGGCTGTGTAATTACAATTGTGGTGTTGATTTTTCCGAAGACAGCACTTTATTGTATGTGATCTGGAAATGTTTTAGTCATGGTTGACTTTATTTTTTATAGATGTTGGCATGCATACTCTTTATTTATATAGTCCTGCTTTCTGTGCATTCATTTTCATGAAGTGGATTAGTCATATAAACCCCAGTTTGTATTGTATGCCAAATTACAGCTTGCCAGGGATAACATGAGAGACACTCTCTTGGAGTGATATCATTCAAGACTGTTTAGTGTTACTTAGTGGTGCTATGTTATGTTATATCTCTCTTCCCCTCTCAGGGGAATCAGGGAAGCTGAAGTTAGTCATGCATACTACTTGCTAGCAAAGAAAAGATTAGATATATAACAACATGCCTTCATCATCTATTTGTTGTATGTAGCCAAGGAAATGTCTAATGAATGTATGCAGCAATGGTGCAGAAGATAAACAAATGATAATAATTTGCCCATTGTAGTTTGCCAAAAGGGTATATATAGTAGGACATATTGTATATCTAGGGCATGTGGTTTTTCTCAACATGTACAGAAGACAAGAAAGGTTTGTTGGATTTTTTTTCTTTGATTACATATTAATACATTTTGTATGTGTTATATGTACAGTATTCATGTGTCTTTACAGTGTGTGCCTTGAGCTGGCTCTATGTATTTATATGTATCTATGTAATGTACATCTATATGTATTTGCAAATACAGTATATGCAACAAAAAACTCTGTTTTCAATCTTGAAAAGTTTACTTTTTTTTGTTCTTACAAGCTGGACAGTGTGGTGGGGCATTTTTGTATCTTAATCTAACCTATTATGCTTTTTTGTGACACCTAGAACTTTAGTTGCAGATTGTTCTAGATTTGGATAAATGCAAGTTTAATTCAAACACTAGACATCAAAGCCAACCTATACTTTTCCCCTTGCAGAGCAGAGCAACAGGTTTGCTTTAATGTCCCCTTCCTCAGCAGCATATACTCTTTTCCTTTGCCCCCCACTCCTCTGTTCATCCGCTGAAAGCAAAGAGAATACCCAGCACTTCCAGGTCTTAGCTATGCAGAGCCGTAGCTAGCTCCTTTTGCGTCCGAGGCAAGAACAGAAAACAGCCCCCAACTGGCGTGTGACTTCACCCAGTGCCGCGCATGCCTGCAGGATTTTTATTTATATTATTTTTTTTAAAATTTTTAATTTAATTTTTTTTACTGTTAGGGGGGCTTCGGGGAAATATTAGGGGTCTAAACAGCCCCCCGATATTTCCCTTTTAAAATAGAAAAATAAATTGAGGAAACAGAGTCCTCAATCTCTTTTTCTGCAGGCTCTCTTCTAAATGAATGGAAAGTACAGAGGCTTCCCATTCATTCAGAACATATTTTCTATCAAGCAGTTTCTGAATGGGGAGAAGCATTTGTACAGAGTGCTACCACCCATTATGAAACTCATCAATGAACATGAAAGCACTTCCTGTTCATTCATAACTGGGGACACATAGTACTATGTGTCCCCAGGTACTTACATATGTATTCCAGAATCTTACTGCACTCCTTACCGGGTATCAGCAGCACATTGAAGTGAAGCACACGTCTGTTTATTGACGCTTCATGTCAAAACAAATAGCAACGTTTCGGGGCCACACAGGGTGCCCTACATCAGGCTTGAAATGACAATACAGCTAAATAGGCCTTTAAATGTGTATAAACGCAGTAAGACTCTTAAAGATCTTTTGCTACAGACAGACCCAAGATCCAAATATTGCAAGAAACCATTTGTGTTTTCACATAAGACAGGATGTTACAAGTGTTTCCATTGCAACATCTGTAATGCAATGATTGCGGGGAACATTTTACACACCCATATCATGGTAAAAAACCTCAGGATCTCTGACCTTTTCACATGCGATACTGAGTTCTGCATCTATTTATTAAAATGTCCCTGTGCATTGGTCTCTGTGGGCAAAACGATAGGTGCCTTCAAACGCCGCTTCCAGGAACATCATAGCGATATTCACATAGCAAGATGTTGAAGGGGGAAGAAGTGGACGTAAATAAACCAGTTGCATTGCATTTTGCAACCAAGAGACACCAGACGCATGAACTCAGAGGCATGATAATAGAACAAGCACAAACGCATCCCAGAGAGGGAGACAGGGCAAAACAGTTGTTGCGAAGAGAGGCATACTGGATCTACACTCTGGACACCCTGCATTCCAGGGGCCTCAACACGAATCTAGGGCTAGCCTGTTTTTTAGATGAGAGATAAGCTCTGAATTACTATCCACAGTTGACACTCCAAGTACCTATTGGTATGTCACCAATGGGTGATCACATTTCACACAATCAATCCAATGGGCCGCAGCAGCAGCTTTGGTATTTTATTTTTACGGTTAATTATTCTTGTTATCACGAGGGATCATTTCTTCACCCTTTATGCTCCCACAGGCCAAATAACTTTTCTTATGTTCTTGATGTTTTGGATGCATGATGTCATGATATTTATTGCCATTAGATGCTCAATGAGGTGTGCAGCTGTTGCTTTTTTATGAACCTCTGACAGGTTGACCATGGGTGTCACATCATCCACATTTAGTGTATAGTGTTAAAAAAATAACCATAATCGGGAGATGCCTTTTTACATGGGTTTATGCTAGATACTTATTCTTCATATGTGCCCAAATTCTCATCTTTGTCATCCCCAGGTTTTGCAATTTTAAGTCTTTACCAAAGAATATTTATTAAACAAGCCTGCCATTAGATTGGGTTCAATAGCAGAGACTGTATTGAGTCTCATTCTTTATTTCTGTTATTTGTTGGTTTAGTGTTGTCATTTTTCAAGGCTATTTTTATTTATGGGATTATTGATTGTCTACCATTGGAAGGTCGCTAACACAGCAGCAGGTGCCAATGGTTACCTAGTTACACTGCATCTTCACATGCTTGCGCTATTAGACACTACATATGTTAAAATGTTCTGGTTACGAGTGCGCATGCGCCAGCAGACACCATATGTCTAAAATGCTGCGAGTACGATTGTGCATGCACATGCGTAAGAAGACTAAGGGGTCTATTCACTAAGCTGACGACGGCAGCCGAGTGAATAACCGACCCGAAGTGAAGTGAGCCGAACACTGTTCGGCTATTCACTTCAGGCTTGTTATTTCACGTGGTTTGTCTACACAGTTGCACACATTGGAATATTGCAGTCCCTCCCACACATGGGCGGGTGAGGGGTGTGGCGATAGTTTCCTACAACCAATCAGGTCTTGCTAAGCACATGACAAAACAACTCTATAGACAAACCATCTAAATACCTGCAGATGTGTGCACTTCACCACACATCTGTAGGTATTTAGATGGTTTGTGTATAGAGTTGCACACATTTGAATGTTACAATCCCTCCCGCCCATGGGCGTTTGGTCGGGGTGTGGCAATAGCTCCCTACAACCAATCAAGTCTTGCTAAGCACATGACGAGTGCTCACCACACATCTGCAGGTTAGTTTGGATGTAACCATGACATTCATTTATCAGAAGAATATGGCTTTATTTCAATCTTTATTGTCTTCTGGAACATCTTCTCTATGTCATGTTTGCTGTGTTTATGATGTGCTTTTATTCATGTTATAGCAATGATATACACACTGTTCTCATGTTAAATCACAAAGTTTTTGAATGGTTTTTGCTGGGAACATTATGTCACAGTGATGTCAGGGTGCTGGTGGGAGTGGTTTTCGGTTCATTTGCACTGTTGGTTTGCACTGTTGGTTTGGCTATGTAAGCCCAGTTATTTACAAACACTGGAGTGATCAGCTGATCGCTCCAGTGTTTGATGTACCGATCCTCCGCCACTCTGCCACGCACAGAGGGGCTGTACCTCCCGCAGCTTTTTCTCTGGATCCCTGTATGGGCAGAGGCAGCGGGGATCTCAGGAGAAGTGAAGGAAGCCCTGAAGCCGGCGGGGCAAAGCAGAAGTTCACTTTAATCCTCTTTTCCATGTTATAAGATAGCTTCCGGAAAGTACAAGAACTTCTGATGACTTAGAGATGATGCCACCAGGATTTCCTATGTAACCACAATTTATTTGAGTGCACTGCATACCAGCGCAAGTACAATGCATTGTGTAATGCTCATGTGAATAACATTATTAGGCTTAAAGCTCCATTCCAGGCACAAAAACCGCAAAGGATATAAATCCACTTTGTGTGCCCCAAACACCTTTGCATTCCCAAATACACCAATCAGCCATAACAGTATGACCACTAACAGGTGAAGTGAATAATGTTGATTATCTCCTTATAATGACAACTGCAAGTGGGTGAGAAATATTAGGCAGCAAGTGAACATTTTGTCCCTGATTGATGTGTTGGGAGTGGAAAATATGGGCAAGCATAAGGATTTGAGCAACTTTGACAAAGGTCAAATTGTGATTGCTAGACTACTGGGTTAGAACAACTTCAAATCTGCAGCTCTTGTGGGATGTTCCCAGTCCGTAGTGGTTAGGACCTACCAAAAGTGGTCCAAGGATGGAAAACTGGAGAACCGTCAACAGAGTCATGGACTGGGCAGCCAGAGGAAAGGTCCTATTCTGATCACTATAACTATATGAATGTGGGACAGAGACCAGAAGGCTGAGAGATCCTTCATTATAATACAATTATGGTTAGAGAAAAAAATGTGATTGCCACTTTATTCATAGGAACTGACAACATTCCTACTCCATTCTGCAGTAGTGCATTTTGGGTCCATTTTGGAGCCACCTACATGTTTACTGTTACATTTTGGGTCCATTTTAATACTGCTTCATATTTCTGCAATATCAAAGGGGGTTATTCACTAATGAGCCGAAGGATGCAGCTGTAGCTTCGGCTGATCCTTGGGCTCCCTTCGGCCGCCGGAGCCCAGTCGAACCGAGGGGCTGCTGTGCGGGCTATTGTGAATAGCAGCCGAAGGCGACCGAGCGGCTCAGCCGAGCCGAAGGCATATGCTTTGGCTAGACTGAGCCGAAGTGACAGCCGAAGCAGGGTGAATGGCCTGCTGCAGGCCAGACGTTCGTTCCACAAATGACAGCTGGGCGATGCAGGCCGTGATCTCATGGCTGGCTCCGCCCAGTTGTAATGACAGATCAGTGTCCCCCAAATGGGGACGCTGATCTGTCATTAAACAATGACAACTGGGCGGAGCCAGCCATGACGTCCCGGCCAGTTTCGCCGAGTTGTAATTCATTGGCCGGGACCTGCACGGCTGCGTGCATTCACCTCCATTGTGTCTCTTCTCTTCTCCCTGCTGAAGATCTCTACTGTGCTATAATCACTATAATCTCAATACAAATTAGTAAAGTAAACCAGAGATTGTAGTCCATAACGGGAGTGAGCTTGGAGCGGCGGCTACTTTACAACACACACAAGGACCATGAGGAACAAAAGTAGCCACCCTCCAGATGGAAGGACAGCTGAGTGATACACAGATGAGATACATTTTGGTTAATATTTAAGGTACTTGAATGCATGTTTAAGATTTAACTTCTGAGTTTAGTGTCACTTCAATTGAAAAGATCAGCACCACTTCCCTGCGTCTTACTTTTTGCAATAAGCAAAAAGCTTATTGCTTCAATGAATGCCACAGTAAAAATAATGAATAGATGCCACCGTGTATTATGGGGACAAGCATTGTCACAGAAATAAACTATTAGGAAATATTGTTACCACAACAATTCCTATTATTTAACCTCCCTGGCGGTATTCCCGAGTCTGGCTCGGGGTGAATTTTCAATGCTAGGAGCGGTAACCCCGAGCCAGACTCGGGGCTGCAGAGAAAACTGACACTCACCTTGTCCCTGCGATCCCGCGGCGTCCTCTGCTGTACGCGGCTCGAAAATAAAAACTAAAAGCCGACATCTGACTTTTAGTTTCGTTTTCGGGCGCCACAGCCGGTTTTTCTCCCATAGCCTTATGTAGCCAGTGAGTTATCCAAGTGAAAGGGCTTAACTTATCACTGCGGCAGCTCCTGTGAGTGTAAGCTGCCAGAGCAATAACTTGTAAATGAACTCTGAAGTGATAGATGAACTCACCAAAACAAAAATATAAATATTTTCCTGGTCCTGGCTTATTAAATAAGTTAGATACTAGTTTGTTTAACAAGGCTAAGTGAAGCGTGCAACGTGTAGTATCCATAGAAACTAATCTACATTCATCTTTCATTGTTATTACTGTTGAAAGCTCATATTCTCTAGATTTCCCCAGAGGACAGGAGAACCTGTTTATAAATGTTTTGCTGGCCCACCATCTGGTCTGTATAAACATATACATTCAGTACACAGGTCATTTGTGGAACAAAAGTTAAACTATCCTGAAAAAAAAATAGAAAACCAAAACATTGTTGTATCTTGCATAGAGGGGAATCATTGAAAC
>NW_017306521.1:108660-130002 GCF_000935625.1 Nanorana parkeri | reverse complement strand
GGGGAGGTTTGGATTCACTTCTTGCCCCATAGACACAACAGGGTCTAGATTTGAGTGAGATGAAATCTCCAAAAACGTAAGGACAATGCTCCTTAGTTAGTTGTTTCCAGGACAATTGTGTCATTTGGAATACTTGTCCACTATCCCTGTTCCGGTGACAATTCATAGAGAGTGAATCTTCCCAATGGGTACACAGACAGCAATAGAAATTTGACAAGGCCTCTAACCCCTCACCCTTCGAATCCAAAACTAAAAACAAAGGTTTTATCTTTGGATATACATTAAACTATGTAATTGGATCTTGGGATATTCTTCAGTCTCCCACTACTAAAACCTGATATCAGTGTGCTGACAATTTAATTGCAATTCATTATTTCTTTACACAGTGTAATAAAAGTGGCCTGATAACAGGTGTGATTATGTAACAAGTGTGGGCAGCTTTATCTTTATTTAACAACTATCTGTAAACATTTGTAAAGCAATCTGTTACCTTAAGTTCATTCCACCCATTTTGGTTCAGTTTTTGGTGAATAGTAACTTGCTGAACCACCTAAAGCTCTTTCAAGGGTTTGGGGTTGGTTAGATTATTACTATGATATTTTACCTGCTCCCTCCCAGATAAGAGAGAGAATAATAATTCACCATTATTTAAATGTATTGTCCATTGGTTACATACTCTGCCTATGAACAAAAGGGCAAACTTTTCTAAACCTGTTCAACAACTTCTCCATGAGGATATCAGACATGTACTCAATACAAAAACTCAAGTATGGATTCACCTTTCTGTAAATAACCCTTTTAAAGGAGCCAAGACTCCAAACATGCATACAAGTCTCTCCTCTTGTGTTACAATAATCTACCTTTATGTTACCCCAAACCAAATGAGCTCTGTGATGTTCACCATTTCCTTTCCACCTCCCAAGGTCCATGATCACTCAGCAAAGTTCATTACAAAATCTCTGCATTAGTATACAGCTCTTCTTAAAAGGAAATATAGCTAATGTGAATTTAGTAACGTGTACATACAGTGCTACATACAGTCTGTCTGAATTTTCCTATACAAACCTAAAAATAAAATCCCAAACCCTACAGTAATTTATAATGTTATTTGTTTAGCACTTTGCAGAAAATCTGCCTATAAGGCATTTTCTCCTTATGCTGCCTGTTAGGCATCTTTTCCTCAAACTGTCTGTGAGGCATCTGCTCTTTCTGCTGCCTGTGAGGTATATTTTCCTTATGCTGCCTGTGAGGTATCTTCTGCTTATCCTGTCTGTAGGGCATCTTCTTGCACTTCCTGTGAGGGATATACTTCTTACGCTACCTGTGAGGCATCTAATCCTTACGTTGCCTGTACTATATCTGCACCTGGCGCGTGTCTAACATCTTAAATATCAAAATGTTCTCATTCAGCATATCTTTCAAATAAAGCACACACAGCAATAACTAGCCACAGTATGTACCGTAAGAAGTAGGCTTTTCAATTACTGCTGCCTGAATTTTCACTCTTTTCTCTATTAAGCCTGTGCTACAACCCACACAAAGAAATATGAACATACTGTATACATTTTAGTACCATTAATAACTTTAGCTGTAGCCTGAACCACCCAATGATTGCCCAGTAATAGGGGTTGTGGAGGAATAGAAATTAATAAATAAACATTGAAGAAGAGTTCCAAGTAAAACTAATCAATGAATTGCTTATACTATCCAGCAAATATTAATTTTGCTTATCAGCAAGTCTACTCTATCTGCTTTTATTTATTCAGCTTTCACCAAGCTTTTCATATGTTTGTTGTGAGGATCTGCTTACTAAAGCATGGAATGTGTAACCTTCTTTCTCTCTGCGTGCTGTATCACTGGAACACTGTCCAACTGGGAAAGGGCACACTGGCTTTCTGTGATTATTTTGCAGTGGAATCTATGGAGTTCTGGGCAGGCTTCTAGGTTAGGATCTTCGAGGAGCCGGGTTTCTGGTATCTACAATAACGTGCTTTTTGATTGGGGAGAGCTTACCCTTTAAGAGGCATACTTTAAAGTGTATCTAGAACAACTAATATAATCTCCCAAAACAGTTTATTTCAAGGCATGCCAAGTGTCGCAGTTGCCAGTATATGTTTTTCAGCACTCAACCACATTTTCAAGCCCTGTGCTAGGCACCATGAGAAATGCATTGGGGGGAATTTATCAATAGTGGAGCAGGCAAAATCTGGAGCATCTGTCCATGGCAACCAATCAGCTTCTATCTCTCATTTTCAGATCTCAACAGAGCAAAGTGAAGAGAGATGCTGATTGGTTGCCATGGGCAATTGCTCCAGATTCTGACTGCTCCAGCTTGATAAATCCCCCCCATATATTGAAGAAAAAGTTAAGTCACTGGCACTCCAATTGTGATACCAATACATCCTTTTATTGATGCACAATCACATTATCACAAAGCAAACAATGTTTCAGGCCACATAGAGTCCCGTCATCAAACAAACAATGTGAACGGACCCTATGCAGCCCCAAAACGTAATTTGCTTTGTGATAATGTGAATGTGCATCAATAAAAAGACGTGTTGGTATCACAATTGGAGTACCGGTGACTTCCCTTTTTCTTCGGAATTCACTATCGTGGCCCAAATCGCTTGTCACTGCAGCACCCACCTCAAATTGAATTGGGATTCTACAGTTAGGAGTGCAGTGGGATACATGCATTAATTTGAGACACATTGAAGACACCCATGGGAAAACATTAGTGAACGTAAAAAGTTTTCTAACCTGTCTAATCACTATTTAACCCAAGAATCTTCAGCCAGTAATTTTCCCAGGTAAATTGTTGCCTGCCTGTATCTCCAAGGACACTTTTGTGACATGACAGCTGATGGAACCACAACTTCCAGAAGGGGATGCAGTCATCTGACACAAGCAGAAGTGTCAAAAGCTGAAGAGTCCACCTGACCTAGCTCTGCAAGAGGGCAAAAATTCACTGCCTGCAGGACTGGTAAGTGGTAGTGGTGTTCTTTTATAAGGTTCTCCAGAGTTGTCCGTGGGCATTTTTTCTCTAAAGGAGAAATAAAAAACACAGACCTTTTTATATTTCTTTACAGAGTCATATTGAGCAAATTAACGGTGTATCGCAGAGAATTTAAAACATTGAAGGCTCATTCACACCAGGTGCGTTGAGCCCTGTTCAAACCATGTATGTGCGGTGGTGTGTTGCTTAAAAATGCAGGACGTTTGCAATTTACTGCAGCTCATTCCCGTCGCCATATACCAACACACTGCATCAAGAAGCGGCTGAAATTCAAAGCGTGTATACCCAGCTTTAGTTGGAATGTTTCCTTCTTAGTTCTAGTCCCAGTGATAGAGGTTACCAGGGTTAAAAATGAAGATACATCTCTCCCCTGGGGACACAGATACTTTTTAGTAGAATCAGAAAGTGTTAGATTTTTATTGCTGTTATTGTCTCATTGGGAAATCTTCTCTTCACTTTCCTGATGAGCACTATGAGGGATGGCCTCCCCAGTTATCTGTTATTAAGTGGACTTATCTTTTTATGACATTCCTGTCTGCAGTGAAAACAGACAGATAGACCAGTGGCCTGTGTCTGTCTTCTGGTCAGGAGTATAAAACTTGGCCTGCCATGAGCATCAGTCAACTTGGCCCCTCAAATATCTGCCTACCCTGTTACTTTGCAGTAAAGTGTTTTAGGAGTTAGTTCACAAGTTATCAACGCTGGGTACTTTAATTTGTGTGATAAGAGGTATGTCATAGAGCGCCCCATCCAAGATTTCCTAGACCCCAGAGACTGAGGTGTCTAGAACAGCATTTCTCAACCTCAGTCATGGCACCCTTTAAAAGTATGCAAAATCTCGAGGCACCCCAGTCTAAAATGTAGATAACATAAATGAAAAAAAACAAACGTGTGGCCCCTCCAAAATCAATACCAGACCCTTATCCCACATTACTGGGGAATCCCATGCAAAAACACAAAAAAGGGGATTTCCCCATTTACATCAGGAACCTACTCCTTTCACATCAGAAGCCCCCCTCCACATTGAAACATGCCTTTAGATTAGAAGCCCCCCCCCTTCACATGAGAGCCCCCTTCACATCAGTAGGCCCCTTCACATTGGAAGGAAAGGCATGATGCTGTGAGCAAATATCGAGGCTCCCCATCCACATATTTTGTTACCAGACATTGGCATTAAACATGTTTACACTTTTTATACTTAAACATGTGTCCGTCTCATTTATACTCTAACTTTCAGATTTTACATCCTTCCAAATCCTTGCACTTCTGCCTCCACCATAAACTAAAAGCAGATAGCTTGATAAATTTATAATTCGAAGCATAAGGATACATAAACCTCTTTTGTCTAACAATTTCTTCGGTTAATTAAAAAACATAGAAGCATTCTGCTGCATTTTATTTAAATTGCACACTCCAATCAATCAGTCTTTTGTAATAAATACATTAATAAACCACACACTTTTTTTTCTCTATCAGGTTCTTACTGGGAATGAAAACTTACAGTTGAAGCTTCATCGACTATGTAAATGTTCTCCTTCCATGATAGGTTGCAGAACATCCCTCATCACCTTCATACATCCTTAACCACTCCATGTTAATTAATTTACATTTCTATCTCCACAATTACAGCACAGTGCTCTGATTTAAAACAGACACACTCATCAGCAACTGGCCTGGTTTTAGTAAAAACAGAGGTAAGCTTTAGTTACTCTAAAGTAGTTTTCAATAATATTACATTTGCAGCATTAAAATAATGCCTGGTGCCATTAAGTTTCCTGTTATAAGGTGATAACACTCTGTACCTGACTCCCAGATGTGCTTTTGTGTTGTCACACGGGCTTCCGCTGGAGACTACAAGTGGCTGTTTTAACATTACGTAGGTATGGCTCTTTGTGCCTACTGATTAGCAGCAATCAGATGCAATAAAGCATTATAAAGGATAGTATGTATTTTATTTTAAAAATAGCAGTTGGTTAGGATACACAGTGATTTAGCAAATTAATGCCTTTTAGTTAAAGCAGGGATTGCAGCCAAAAGCCCCAAAACCAATGTAAAAATGCTGCATAAAACAAAAAAAAAACATTAAGAAAAGAATGTAACAATATATTACCTTACATCTCAGCTTCTGCCCATGGATGTTAGGCGACAGTGACATCTTGAACATTCCAGCAAGAACCTAGAAATGCTGAGAATCCCACATCGCAAAATCCCAAAATCATTTTACTCCTAACATTTCTGTTTTTTGTTTTTTTTTATCTGGCGTTTTTACTCGGGGGTTCTTACTAATAAGGGGACCATACTTTTTGATGCAAGGTCGGTTTTAAAGTTTACATCTACTCTAAAAAGACCCTGTCACAAACTTTAACGAAAACAGGTAAAAGCACAAAAAAAAATCAAGTATTTTATTGCAGTGTATTTTTCCATACATTTTTAATTGCTTTTTTACTTGCAATATGTCTTTAAACGTGTTAGAAAACTTGACTACTCTGGCACAATCATTTCCTTAGCACAGCCCCCTCCAGCCTTCTATGCCATAGCCCTCTCCTCTTCTGGAAGTGTCTAATTACTCTCCCCTCACCACCCTACATATTTTATGTAGCTGCCCAGTGAGGGGGTATATTATAAAGTGTCAGTTGAGGGACAACTCTAAGTCTGCTGGGGCTGCTGACATCACATCCAAGACAGGGGTGCCCAGCAGCAGTCTCCGGGCTTTTGGATGTCTACACAAGGGAGGTTGTTAGACATAAATAACATGCATAAAATACATTAAATACACATACAATCTTATGGGAAGATTTTTGTTGAAATGAATCTGTCTTTTTGAACACACTATATCTGCATATTTAAAATAAATGGCTAACTATATAGGAAATTAGGATTCCTACAGGGTGTAGAATGTACATTGTCGTTCTGAGAAACCTCTCTGGCATCATCTGGATTCTTGGAATTGTAATGTCGGCTTCTATAGAGTCTGTAGACGATTTGGCTTTCAATGCTGGAGTTACCATGTGCCAGCATAAGTGAACTGGGGACACGTGTGAATTTTCACTGAGACTCTCTTCCAGCATTCATTGTGGCTTATAAAACCAGCTGTGTGTTTTCACACACTGCTTTTATAACAATTAATTTTGATTGTTGGCTTCCATTCTATTGGTAAGTATTACAGATGAGTAACCTCAACAAAATGCATGCAGTAATTATAACAATCTTTCCTACTTATTAAACATATTCTAGTCTTAAATCATTAAAATTGTTTTAACGCTTCTAATTAACAACTTAAAAAGTATAAAAAAAAGACATAGAGGAGGATTTACTAAGACAGGCAAAATCTGGAGCAGCTGTGCATGGCAACCAATCAGCTTCTAGCTTACATTTTCAAAGCTTAATTTAACAAGTTGCCGAAGCAAGCTGTTTGGTTGCTATACAGAGCTGCTTCAGATTCTGAGTAGAGCATCAACTAGCAGTCAAGATGTATCACAATTAATTCTGATATTTATGTGCAATTGCGTACTACTAGTTCCACATAGTCCACACTAGGTAACATTCAACAGTCTTCCACGTCCACTAGATTATAAAGGACCAGTGTACTCAGGTCGCTTACATTAGCAGTAATATCAGCTGCTGTAGCAGTAACAGGGCTGTCCCTTCGTCATCCACAGGAGTTGGTATCCTTGGTTTTGGCACCTTTTAATATTCAGTGCAGTCCAAGGCTAGTTGCTCCTTTTGGTGTCTTTGTCATTCAACCCCGGAGCAGCTTTTTCCTCCAATTATCACAATAGTGGCATTCTTACCCTGAGCATACATGTGAATTACCTTCCCCTCCAATGGTGCACCTCATATATATATATTGCCTTGGGACCACACCTCCACGTCCCCTTCATGAATAACAAAGTTTCCAAAGCCATCCCTTCCTGAACCTTTCCTACTGCGATAAGCTTCGTTCTCTTGTGCACACATGTGGCCTCACTTCTCCCTTCATGAATATTAAAGATTTCAGTGGCTCCTCTTATGGAAACTTCACTGCTGGAATGTTCCTAACTAGAATCCTCTATCCTGCCAAGTTACAAACTCCCACCTTCTTTGCATTCCTGGCAAAGCTAGGCATCACCCATTTCTCATACCTTTATGGTTGAACTCCTCGATTAGTTCACAGTAGCAAGTGGCTTCACTGTACCTTTGGGGTCAGGTGAGTATGACTCAAGAGACAGATCAAACTATCGCTCTTCTGCAAGGGCTAGCTGCATTTGGCTTTCCTTGGACTTCCTGGGGTGCTGGGGTCTCAAATACACAAGACCTTAACAAATTCCAACGAACTACCTTAGTTCACCTTTGACCTTGCTCTGGCTGTATTTTAAAAACTGGTACATGTAGATTAGGCTGGCGGACCTCCACAAATGGTTCTTACATTTCCATAACAACTTGCTGCCTGCCAGTGCCATCTTCTTCCTTAACAGGGCCCTGTCCCTTGGTTGTAATGGAAGTTCTGTCTACTACTAATTCACATACCTAATGTGCATTCCTGAGCCTCTGTATATGCTCAGTCACCTAAGTTTGTGGAATCCATTATTCTTGTCATTTAGGTATAGGCAGAGTATCATTCCTGAACTGGTGGTGAATCACCCATTGGTACTGTAGTTCAAGAAACACGGTATCTGTACAGCCAAATTCCTCCCTCTAGTGGGAGAAAACTGCATGTCGCTTCCACAGCAAGTTTTCAACTTGTGTGGCATGTTCCACTGCAAACCTCTTTCCACACTATAGTTTTTCAAGGATGAGCTGGCCATTCTACTCCACAGTTGGCTGTGGTGACTCTATAGTGTCATAGATAACAGCAGGTTGTTGGGCCCCACAGTTTTCCATCCATTCCACCCTCTTTCTGTTAAAACACCTGTTCCTCCTCTATTGCATAAACATCCGCCAGGTGTAGCCAACTGGTAACTCAATGGCTGTTTCCGTGACCTGCACCATCACTTTTCTGGCTTGAACCATTGCCAAGGTCATTGCCACCAAAAGTCTTTGTGTCTGTTGGCTCTACTAGCATTGGGTCCCTACCCACAAGGGGAGGAAAACTTCATGTTGAGCGTGATTTCGATGGCCTGGCATGGCAGGTGCTCTTGGACAGTGATCGCTGACCATGACAGATCTTCATCACCTTTAATACAAACACTGGCTTGGATGTCAATGGGGCACAATTATCTGGTAGGTGGACCCCAGCTTCTGAAACAGAATCCAATCCAATTCCCCGGAGGATGTGCATACCCAATATCACAATTACAGTATATCATGGGTGACCCCCTTTTCCGTGATGACCATGCCATCGGGTGGCAGTCTCTTTGTTAATAGCTCAATGTCCATTTGGGCCACCCCTACTACAGGGATGGGGAGGTGGTTTGCGTCTGCCAGGGAGAGAGTTTGCAATGTCCGCATTACACACATCCGAAAAGTGGGACAAAAAATTGTTTCTATCCTCCTTATCCTTATCACCTCCTCCCTTTGTTCACCTCCAGGACTTCTCCAGAGCCTCTCCCATCCTCTGGAACTCCCTACCACAACCTATCTGGCTATCTCCTACTCTGTCCACCTTTAGGTGATCCCTCACAAGCAGGGTCCTTCTAATACTGTTTAATGGTATTGTATTGTAATTGTACTGTCTCCCCATATGTTGGAAAGCGCTACGCAAACTGTTGGTGCTATATAAATCCTATAAAACAATAGTGGCCACCTGGAAGCCTGTATCCACCAAGCATTACATTGTCTGACTGGGCACTGACCAACCACTTCATGGCGTGTTCACCAGAACATGAAGTGCTTTGTATACAATATATATATATATACTTGAAGGTCACTCAGAGGTACTGTATTTTCTGAAGGTTAGAGCAGCAAGGAGCGACAGGTATGTCCCTCCAGCGCATGAAATGCCAGTTCTGCTTGAAGCTCCTTGAACACGGTCCTCCAGTAACAACTTGGAACCATTGGGACATGGGCAAGAATAGATCTCAGGGGTATCATAGTATTGGTAGCATTTGCACTTGCAGACTCAATTTTAAATGTATGAAGCTAAACCTGTCATCTATGTCAGTTTTGTAAGTGAGATTGGTAGGTAACAATTAGCTCAATACCCACTAGAGTACACAAACAGGTACTTTATTGTAAAATTTCATCCAACACAGTTCCACATTAACAGGTACAGCAAGACGACATCAAATAGCAGCTAGGATGTGCCAAACCATTCCAATATGTATTTACAACTTCATAAAATTTATAAGAAACAAAACTCTAAATTGGACTTTTTAGGTATCCAAATAGTACATCATTAATTATATATAATTGTTTTATTTATATCCATGCTTAAACAATATTAAAATTGGCATATGGCATAATACATAAATCACTATTACAGTTGATCTCAAATGTTATTACTGTCACCATCCAACACCTATTCATCATCCTATTCTGTCATATATTTTAATCCAATTATATTTAATTCCATCTATCATACTATACTATATAGACCATAGATGGAGAAGTCTACTTGGACCCTGTACTGCAAATGGTATACTTTCCCTCCTCACTTAACCCCTTAGTGACACAGCTTCAGAAATGTATTTTCGTTCCTGGGGATCAGAGCAATTTTGCCATTTTTGCTATGTGTTTGTTTAACCATAATTTCCATCTTCCTCATTAATTGCACCTGCACATATTATATACCGGTTTTTAAAGGACAAAGCTATCTATCTTTCAACAATCAGGACAAAAAAAAGAATTATTGTTCTGAAAATGTTTTAGGAAAAAAAATGGCCACCAAGAAATAGTCCAGTTCTTTTATTTATGGACTCCTTTATAAAAGCAATGGGACTACTTTAGAAAAACTGGAGCAAGGAATATGTATACAAACTAAGCAGTCGCATACGGCAACCAGTCAGGTTTCATCTTTCAAATCCAGCAATATATCTGGTTATTAATGGTGACTGCTCCAATTTACTTAAGCTAGTCATAGGTATTGATCAATAATAAATCTGTGCTTTGTGTTAATGATAAATCCTAAATAGCTGCTGTGCTATGTGTGTCCAATAACACCCCACAGTAAATAATATCAAATAACGTGCACTGCGCTAACTAAAATAGTTTCAACATGAATAAATGTGCAATAAAAACATATAAATTCATACAATAAGTAGATCCATAACGTGAGAACATAATGTGAAAATCCTATACAATGTGCTCAAAAATGACTTAATTGATATAAAAGTATAAAAATGACTTCTGTAACCAATTCCAATTTCTGTGTCCCAAATGGATTTTTGAGCACGTGTTGGGGATTTTCACATTAGGGTTTCACATTTTGGATTCACTTATTGTATGAATTTATATGTTTTGAACGACATAGGTATTAGTAGGCAGTTAGATGTGCATGAACAAAGGAACCACTCACCAGGTTGTCACTCAGACAGTGGATTTGTAACATGCACACTTAGGCTCATATCACACTAGCAATTCCCTTACTGGCAACAACTTACCATTGACACACTTTAAGTCCAATAAACTACCATAACTTTGTTCCCTCCCTAGCTAAACCAGTGGGATGTCACTTGTTGCTGCTTCCTTGATTCCAGTTAGCAAAGGTGCAACATTTATTAGCTAAGATGGAGTTATATTATCCTGGCAAGGAGTCATCAATACAGTATAATCACAAGTATGTCATCAGCCTTAGAAGGCCAGGATGACTATGCTGGCAGCTCTCCTGTTGCCTGTCCTTGATACATACTTCATGTTAAAGTGACACCAAACTTGCGAGTTAAATCTTAAAAATGCATTCAAGTACCTTAACTATTAACAATACTGGATCTTATTTGTGTATCACTCAGCTGTAGATCCTCAAATCATCTCTGAATTTGTGCTGACACTGTCCTTCCTTCTAGAGGGTGGCTACTTTTGTTCCCCATGGTCCCTGTGTGTGTTGTAAAGTGGTCACTGCTCCAAGTTCACTTCTATGGTGAACTACAATCTCCCATTTAGTTTACTAATTTGTATTGAGATTGTAGTCCATCACATAAGTGAGCTTGGAGTGGTCACTACTTTAAAACATACACAGGGACCATGGGGAACAAAGTGGCCACCCTCCAGAAGGAAGGACAGTGTCGGCACCAATTCAGAGATGATTTGAGGATCTACAGCTGAGTGATACACAATAAGATACATCTTTGTAAATAGTTAAGGTACTTGAATGCATTTTTAAGATTAACTCCTGAGTTTAGTGTCACTTTAAGGTCAATAACATATTGTCACAGTTGACACTGCCAGCTGCTATAGAAAGAGTTAGACGGGGGGGCCCAAAGTTTTGCTATGGGGCCCCATGATTTGTAATTACACCCCTGCACTTTAGACATTGAACTTTGCTCTGTGATTTATATTTATAAGTCATTTACATTTTTTCCTAGCAGAAATGCCTGCAGAACAGCTGCCTGTCAGTGGTTTGCCAGGGCTCCATAGATGTATAAAGGCCGTGACACACTGCACGCGAAGCCGTGCAGAGCGAAGCAAAGCTATCCGGCACGGAGCTTTGCGTGCAGTGTGTGAGCTGAGTGCAGTCAGATGATTGACAGCACCATCAGCCAATCGGCTCGTCCGTAACAACCTGCCAGCTGTCGCAAGCGCGACGCGCTGGTTTATACGCACGAGCCGATTGGCTGAAGTTGAAATTGTTCATCTCGGCACGCTCAGCTCCGCGAGCTCTCGCAAGCTGAGCTGCCGAGCAGAAAATTACATGACACACTGCTCGCAAAGGCAGCGCGCACCCGCTCTGAGCTGCTTCGCGTGCATTGTGTCACAGCCTTAATTGTGAACCACTGCTTTACCATCCCGCCATAACACATTGGTGTCAAACAGGTTTTCTTTGTCCTAAAATTGTGTGTTTCCATTTACTTCTTATATATATGGAAGAAAATGATTACATTCTGCTGAGATAACGGATATTTGACTGCAAACATTGTGAATATGTAAACAAAACTATGGCCATGTTCCTTCATGTGATGCCGGCCAAACATCTGCTTATGATCCATACTGTATCAGGAGGCAAAGCTGCTGCTGGTGCAGCTTCCTCGGTCCTTTTCCTGCATCCTGCCAAGATTTCCACTAAGAGACTCTCTGTCATTTACTCAAGGAAGACAAAGCCTTAATTCGAGTTAGGAGACATCTCCCATCAGTGAAACGTGCAGTCAAACTTATGAGAAATTGTAAAAAAAAAAACATTGCAAATATGTTTAAAGGAGCAGAAGTTGTAACCTTTGACATATACTGTATTGTCTGAACTTTAAGCTGACCCTGATGTTTTCTGGGGCTTTTTGAATTCACTGTCAACTGACAAATAGCAATAAAAGGGAGTGTATATTGGGCTGCATATATAGGCTTTCTTTATTATGGTCAGAGTTAAAAACTAAATTTAAAAAACATTTTATTAAACACAGTCATTGCACATAATTAATACATATTGTCATTCCATGCCAGCAGGTGGAGGAGCTCTAGTGAAATTTTTACATGTTTAGTAGGCTATCATTATCTGGTTTGCTAAACAAAAAAAATGCTGTTGTTTGCAGATCTAAATAACCAAAGCTGAAATGTATACCCACACAAGTGAATGTGTTAAGACTGAGCAGTAACTCTTCACCCACACCCTCACCTTTTCTCCTACAAACTGCTTACAAAAATATAAAAAAATACAATATCATTGGCCCAACAATTACAGTTTTCTGTTAAATTCCAAAAATGTATTTGAATTCAGTCTGGTAAACATAAGTAGGGGTATGTTGGTGGTGCGCTGGACCCTAGTCCAGGTAGGTATTCTGATTTTTTATTTAGGTCCCATGGATAGTTTAATCAGAGCTAGCTCTTAAAACTGATTGGCCTTAAAAAGGGTTCTCAAGACACCAGTAGACTGTATAATAGGATAAAGAGTGTTACAAAACTACAGTCCATTTAGATTTTATTCAGTTCAGGAGTGAAAACAATAGCTAGCACATGTCGGGGGCTGCTCTGAACCCAGTTTAGAATTAATATTAGTAGAAGCTGAAAGGTAGCTGGACTAAAGGCTGGATTCAGAGTGCATGTGTTATGGAACTTGCTCAGGACACCAGTCTAGCAGCCCTTTGACTATACTTTTGGTGCTCTCTTGTTACTACTATAAAAGTTTGGTAAACATGTCAAATTTGGTAATGTTGTAGACAGTTCTTTGATACTGTTTTACAATGTTGGCAAATATGTACTTGTTCCATTGCAGCCAGTGATGTTATTGATGGCATCATGTGATGACATCATCACACAGCACTTAACACCATTGCCCGTTACCAGAATTTTGAGTCTACACATTCTACTCTGAAGCATGAGGAGCCAACTTTTTCACCCAAAATGTACATCTTTTATTCATCCCAGATTAACCTTACATAGGCTATGAGGCATTGCCCTCTCTTTTATCTGTTAACAGCAAGAGGTAAGGGGCAAGCAAAGTTTGTTTAATGATCTAGAACAACCTTTCTCAACCAGGGTGGTGTGGCACCTTGGGGTACCTTCTCCTTCTGGCTTCCTCAGGGGTGCCTTGACATTTTGTGATCGTAGGGGCGACTGAGGACTCTGATGTGAAGGAGGAATCTGAAGTGAAGAGGGTTTTCTAATTGAAGTGGGAGAGGCAAGGACTCTGGCAGACCGTACCAGAGCAAACAATTAATTTAAATATACAGAAATGAAAAATTATGAATACAAGCTAAAGCGAACCTGGTCCTGTACCTAAATTAGACTTACCACAGGTTCCACAAGTTACTATTTCTATTATCCCAGCACAGCTTATTCTTCCAGAGCCATCCATCCATCCTGTGCAAATACAGACTCTCTGAAAGTTGATACCTGCATAGGAAGAGTCACATCCTCCTGTCCCTCAGATGGCCCGGCCTGGGCATTTGGCAGTCCAAGAGCACAGTAAAGCAGGAGGCAGGTAGAGTATACAGGTGAGCTCAATACCTGGAAGTTAAGGTTTTTCTTTGGGGATCCAGCAGAAGTAGTGAACAGGTTGGCACTGGGAATGTAGGAGATCTTATTGGTGACTGCTGTATGCTGGCTGCATTAGTTTGATTGATTTTAGCTGAATACAGGTTGGTTTTGATGAATAAATTAAGAATGCTACAAAATGATTGGTGGAATTTTCTTTTCACAAACAAGCAAGAAATACATTAGAATGTAGTGTTAGATTAGCATATCCACATCATTGGAAATGAGAATAGTCTTACAAACTAATACATGTGCAAAACTGATGCTATGAGTGAACATTTTTTTAATTCAAACTTATTTTACAGTGCACGTAACTTGCTTTGATTTGGCTGCTGATCAAGTTCTTATTTATGCATCCCATTTGGAAACAGAGTGTCACATAGTCAAAATGATTTTTGAGCAACTGTTTAACAGTCTCACCCTATATTGGGCTTTAACACATGGATAAGAATCTTGTTTTTCTCCACATGACTGTAATTTTCCAATCTCATTGGACTCAGCTGAAAATAACTGTCATTTTTTGGGGAAAATAAGGATTCCTATCCTGGCTTGTTTGCTTTGTTAGCTGCACCTAATGCCAATATTAATGCAGTACCACTGGCAGCAGAAATTCCTGTATTATTCTATCACTGGTACAACTGAAATAAGTTAGTATTCTGCTGCTTTGCATTAAAGAATAACTGTACTTGGGTATAGTTATCCTTTATCGTCCCCCTAGCACACCCCAAAGTCTTATACTCCACTTATACGGTCCACACTCCTTCCAGGTGGTGCAGTCCAAAAGGAGCTCCTTTCCACATTTCCTGTGCATAGATGGAAAAAATGTAAAATAGAAATTATAGACCTCAAATCAGTAGGAATATACTCTATATGATTTTTCCATGCATGCTCAGAAGTGAGGGACCGCCCATAAGTTTGCAGGTGCAGCTGTGAAGGTTCTCGTGGTCTGCACAGCCTGGATTTGGCAGTGGTATGGAGAGACAAATAAAAGGCTTTGGGAAGGTGTTGGGGAACAGTGGAGAGGATAGCTTCAAGGTTACCTCTACAAAAGTATAATTATCCTATAACGTTAGCTCAAAGATTCACCTTTATAGAAAAACAACCTACACAAACCCTAAAAACCATCCCATAACCCTGAACTAAGCAGATTTTACAAATAAGATTTTAGGCTGTTTAAATAACTTTTTGTTCATTATTATAGCCTAGCCAGTAAATCCTTCACCAAATATTCCTGCATTTCTATCTATTTGTCAGGTGTCTGACCTAATAGGAAGTGAGGAGAATTATCTACAATAGGTACAAATACAACCATCAAAAATATAGTAGAATGAGCAGGGTTTAGAGCCTTAACATTTTTTTATGTCTTGATTTTTCTGGGACATTCAGTCAGGTTGTGTTTTTTTAGCTTTGTTTTATCTTTGGATACAGCAGGTGGACAGTTAGATCCTGTGTTAGTTTTTTATTGCTTTCTGTCTTACATATCAAGTTTCGTCTCTCTGGAATGTATCTTTTATATTTTATGTTCAAAACTGCACTGGGGGCTGGTGATAGTGCCACTAACAATCTAGTTAAATCTCTGGAGGACTATATAGACAATGTACTCAGGTGAAAGTAAACAGAAAGTTAACCTCATAGTATGTCCTGGTAGTCACTAGAAGAGGAAATAATAGAAAACCTTCCTAACAGTGAAAGCAATAAAAACCGGACAAAGCCTATATCTTCCCCCAACTCTAGCCAAAAGAGTTTTCTCTACAACCAGGTAGATGCTCAGCTGCAGTAACTACTATCATGTAAAATATAATATCACCAATTATCTGGACTAAAAGCAATGTGTAGTTAGTGGTCTTTGAGAACCAGAATTGAGAAACTCTGTCTAAAAGAGTCCTACATTATCCAAACAGAAGGTTTATTCCAGTTGAACTGTCTGAAATTTGAGCTGTGGGTGGTAAAGTCAGAAAGTTGAACCCCCCCCCAAATTCCCTCCCAAATTCCCTTCCACTAGGCCTCCCAAACCACCCAGCAAAACTCAAATACTGTCTGACCATCCAATCAGATTGGGTATTCCAGATAATGTAATAGCCAGCAGCAGGGATTCCTCCATCCATGCTCTTTAGCAATTTAGGAATTGATAGTTTTCTCTTGTTCAGCAGCTAAGCGTGTATGGCCAGCTTTACCATGTACAAGTGTGAATATTCATGTGAACAGTGGATACACCCACTGCTAAAATGTTCCAAACTGGCTGGAACATTTTAGCAGAAAAGCTTTGATAAGGGTGTGGGCTACCATGTCAGGAGCTTGCAGAAAATCACAACAACAACACTTAAACAATTGTAGGAATCACTAGATGGTCACTGTAAGGCTGTGGGTACCTCACATCTTCCCAATTTAAATTAAGTGGCATGTATGTGTCTTCAAAAACTGTTTAATGCTTAAACATGTTTAAAGCAATGTTTTTACGCAAGATACATAGACTATTAAACTTAAATTTGAACATTGCTGAAGGACGTGTCTCTTTTGAACTCTTTTCATATTATAAAAACTATTGGAAAGGCTCATAAAGTTTTATGGTTTGTATGTTTAAATGTGTTGTTATTGTAAATAGATTTTAGAATTGAATATTCCAGAACATCTTGTTCACTGAATATTCCAGAACATCGTGTTCACTGAAAAATACAGTCATTGATGTAACGTTATCAGACTACTGTCCAATTGTCACCTGTCAGGAAACATTATAGGTGATGGACATCTTGCTTGTCCTTCTTGTAATGAGTGTTCAACAGCTATTCTAGCAATAAACTTTGTAAAATTACATCTGGTGTGTCCTTCAACTGCAGATATCGGTATACCAATGACTGACAAATTGGTAAGGGCAATGTGCCTAAGAGGTTATGTACTGAAGAACAGGGGGAGGAGAGGGGCAGAGAAGCAGTAGCAGATGTGGAGAGAGGGAGTATGGAGTAGAAGAAAACAAGAGGAACAGAAAAAGAAAAGCAAAATACCATATAGTCACTCGCACTCCGTTAGTAGATAGCAGTCATTCTTTTTTATTGACTGAACATGATGTCATATACACAAAGTCAAGTTTCGGGACCAGGCAGTCCCTTCTTCAGGCAAACATTGTTGTTTGCCTGAACACTGTTGTTTGCCTGAACAAGGGACTGCCTGGTCCCGAAACGTCACTTTGTGTATATCACATCATGTTCAATCAATAAAGAAGAATGACTGCTATCTACTAACGGAGTGCGAGTGACTATATGGTATTTTGCATTTGATGTGCGGAGGCATTCGCTGTAACTTTTGGCATCCCCCAGTTTTTGTTTGGGCTTTATTCGGTCAGGAGTGCCATGGGATCTACTACATTCAGAAAAAGAAAAGGGGAACAATGTGTGTGTGGGTGTGTGTTTTGTTGCCAATATGGGCTATTAAGAAACACAGGACTAGGTGGCGATCTGCAGCTTGTGCATGGATTGGAAAGTATTTTTAAATTTTTGGGGGAAGTTAGATTGGGCTTCCAGTTGAACCCAAGGGTCCTAGATCTAATCATCTAACATGTTGCTTACTCTTGCTGTCAGAGATTGCATACGTTTGATCACTCAAGTGTAAGCATATAAGTGAACTTTGGGTGGGCCCTGGGTCTGTTTCCAGTGAGATGGAATTAGGCATCTTGCTGCAGTTAATGTGGAGGATTGACCTTCTAGAGTTCTTAGACATAGCTGGAGGAGGCAGTCCCTGAAGATAGGTTGCTGGGTCAAGAGGTTCTTGCCATTGCAGTATTAAGGAGGCACTCTCCCTTGCGGTTATAGGAAGGAGAGACTGAACTACATGCTAAAAGAGTTGTGCCAGTTAGGTCAGATCAGAAAAATATGGAACAAAATCCCCATTTGATTCAGACAATGCCAGTATAGATTGAAAATTATAGGGTTTGGAGTATGCAAAAATTCAGGCATTTAATACCAATAGCAGAGTATTTTAAATTGGTTCTCCTTAAAGTGACACTAAACTCAGTTAAAACTGTAGTCACTGCTCCTGAAATAGACTACAATAACACTACAAATTAGTAAACTAAACATGAGATTGTAGTCCATCACAGGAGCGAGCTTGGATATGTGGCTACGTTACAACAAATACAGGGACCATGAGGACAGAAGTAGCCACCCTCCAGAAGGAAGGACAGTGTCCGCACCAATTCAGAGATGATTTGAGGTTCTACAGCCAAGTGATACACAAATAAGATACATTTTTGTTAATAGTTAAGATACTTGAATGTATTTTTAAGATTTAAGTTCTGACTTTAGTGTCACTTTAAGCACTGTGCAGATTGAGGTCTTGTGGGCTGTTTGTTCCCATCCATCTTTGTGTGTTCAAACTCCAACTGTTGAATTCACCACATTATAAATTCAATTCAATATCCACCTCTCATAGTACCTTACAGCAGGTTTGCAGAGATCCCTGCGAGATATAAGAAACTGTCAGCTTGTTTAGCTTTCTAGCATCTAGAAATACTGAAATGTGAATCCTGGGTGGCCTGGGTAACCTGACATTTTAGGAAGGCAGCAATGAAAGCCCTCATATTTCTCTGATTTACTTTAAGGCATGCTCAAGTGACCTCTCGATTGATATGGTTACATGTGAAAATATTATGTAATATTACATGCAATATTATTACATGTGATCATATCACTTCTAAGACCATTTTAGCACGTTTTAGATGTTCTTTAAGATTTATGAATCACAGCCTATGTATTTTGAGATCTTTCCAGTTAAAGCTCTCTGGGGAGAATTTATCAAAACTGGAGCAGACAAAATCTGGAGAAGCTGTGCATGGCATCCTATCAGCTTCTCTCGTTCATTTTCAAATCTTAACTGAACAAGCTGAAGAGAGAAGCTGATTGGTTGCCATGCACAGATGCTTCAGATTTCGTCTGCTCCAGTTTTTATAAATTCCCCTCTCTGTCTTTTGCAAGTGAATGTTAGAAACATCACTTCTATTAGCATTTAATGCAAGCAATTACTAGGCTGTGCATATGGTATGCATTATATAGTACATCCAGATGTCATGTACAGATTCCTGTCATACAGCAAGTTTAACTCAGGGCATGCAGAACAGACGTGAATTGTGTTCACTATACCATTACACATCACTGCAAGCCCATAAGAAAACAGCATTTCAGATTTACCACATCAGAGACCTCCAATTCCCACAGTGCCTTTTATTCTGCTTAGTCATGGTTCAAAGGCTTGCCAAAAAGATCATAAATTCCCCCTTAAACATTTAAGGTAATCAGAAGGATTTATGTCCTCTATAAGGTCAATGAAAATTTGAGAGTAAGAAAACTTTAGTGTCTGTATCGCCCTTCATTAAAATATGCACGCTGTAAAATTTTATACAATGATTAACGTGATCATACAACCATTAAGGTGTGCAAAGTCTGTCCTCCGGTTTATCTGTAGATCCCTTTAGTGGCTACCACACTTCTTAAAGTGTGTGCCCTGCATGTACAGCATTCAAGCCAGGACCTGCAGCCTGCAGTAAAGGGAGAACACTTATTTATTCGAATTAGGTGTATAGGATCCTCCTCACACTTTTTTTGAATGGACACAATACCACAGACCCAATACAAAGCAATGATTTTTATTTATGTATGTATACTTTGTATTTGAATGTCAGCCATTAGTTTTGGGTGACTAAGTAAAGGGCCAATGTCAGGTTTTGTCTGCTGAGGGGATCTATTCTTCTTGTCACAATGACAGCTGTCAATGAAAAGGGAAAGTCCATCAGTGACAGCTGTCATTGGGACAGGGGAAATAATAAGTAAGGGCTGCTGTGTTCCCCCTGGAATATATTTTATACTCCTTTGGAGAGAGTTTGAAAAAAAAGAGGGGAAGGCAATAGAGTTGATTGTGGTTATTCTATTGAAGACATTTGGTTGTGATTGGTTGTAACATACAGCAAGTGAATGGAGGAAATGCTGTACTATTATTTTTCAAATTCTTTATTCTTCGGTAAATACTATATTTTTCCTTTAAAGCCAGTCCCATGTGGACATTTCCTTATGCGTATTTCTGTCTTGACAAGATTCTGTGCAAGGGGATTAATAGGGTATGTACCAGAGGACTCTGTCGAGGATCTGAGAGTTGTTTGGTGAGCTGCCCTCTCTGTCCGATGGAATGTCTTGAAGTGCTGATTTTCACAGTTTCTGGGACACTGCCAGGTCACTTGAGTGGTGGTCTCTGTGACTTGGAGTATAGCCACGGGAACCAATCCCGGTAGTTGGATTCTTGACCTGGGAAGTAGGTCTCTGACCCTATAGAAGCTTAGAGCTGCTGATCGGGTCCAGAAATGTCACTGCCAATTGCGCATGTGTGGGGGAGCAGATCAATGAAATTCACATCTGAAGCAAAAATTAACACACGAGCGCCTGTGCAGGGAAGCTGCAGCCTTTACACAATTCACAGGCAAGGTGCCTGCAACCAAATAACTTATAACATAATCAAAATATACATAAAATACAGGCGCCTTGCTTGTAAATTATCTGGACCCACTTCTCCGCACATGTGCAATACAGGCAAACAGTGGTCCAGATTTATAACGAAGTTCAGGAACCTGATAGAACACCAGCAGTCATTATTTCTAGGGCTGCAGCTAACAATTATTTTCATAATCGATTAGTTGGCCGATTATTAAGTTCGATTAATCGCTTAATCGGATAAAAAAAAAAAGGCTCCAGTGATTGACGACTAGTTTGTGTTAGGATTGTAGTCCATCACGGGAGCAAGCTTGGCGCGGTGGAAGTAAAAAAAAAGTGTGGTGTGCAATATAGTACATTATACAGCGGCGCAGTGCAGAATACCAGCAGCTATAGAGGAATGTAGCAATAGTACATTATACTATAATGTACTATTGCTGGGATTTGTAGTCCTCTGTAGCTGGCGTTATTCTGCATTGCGCTGTATATAATGTATTATTGCTGGGATTTGTAGTCCTCTATAGTTGGTGGTATTCTCCATTGCGCTGTATAATGATTTATACTGCGCAATGCAGATTACCACTGACCAGTTATAGAGGAACAAATCCCAGCAATAATACATTATACAGTGCAATGGAGAATACCACCAGCTATAGAGGAACAACAAGTCCCAGCAATAATACATTATACCGGGTGTTTAATATATTATTGCTGGGATTTGTTGTTCCTCTATAGCTGGTGGTATTCTACAGTGTGCCGCTTTTTTTTTTAAAAACAGGAAACATTAAAACAGGTCCCCCTTACCTGTTTCTGAACCCTTGTAAG